>NW_026859451.1:0-73279 GCF_026571515.1 Ruditapes philippinarum
ATCATAGAATAAAACTTGTTACGAGACCAAAGCGTTTCCTTCATACATTGGCCAAGCCTATTTATATTAAGACAAAATGCAAATTGACAACCGTTATTTTACGTCTTATTTCAGACAGATTGGATTTTATATTCTGCACAAGAAACTGTGATCTTTCTTCAGTTACCGTTTTCTTTAATCTCTTGCATTGATAATGAATTAATTAACTGATTGTTCTTATGGTCTAATGGTTATTAAAATAATTTTAAAATGCCTTATTTTGAAGAGAATTATCGAGTTTAGAAATGATTTTGTTAAAATACAAAAAAAATCTAAATGTGTCTTCTTGGTTTGTTTGTTTTAATGTTAACTTGTATGCCACATTAAATTACGCCTCAACCAGGATCGGACAAACGACCCCTGGAGTACTAGTCCAATGCTCTTCCTATTTACTAAACGGGCTGACCTTTATTTGATGAGATAATTTTGATAGGAGGATTATACGATATTTGGCACTTTTTGCTACAACAAGTTCATTTTTACCAAAAGTGCTAAGATTTAAAAATTGCCTCTCCACTATGATAAAAGGCTTTGACATTTTTCATATTACAACGTATGCCTTTTTTAAATAAATGCAACAGTTGTATTGTGTATTTTCTCTTAATTGCTTCCTTAAAGACACCCTCAGACGCTATGCTATCTTGTTAATATGTTTTTGTTTAATCGGAGTTAGGATAATAGGATACCACGTCATCGCGCACCTGCAAAATGTTCACAATCGGAATGTTTTGTGTGTGTGTAAACATGTCCTCGACTCGAAGGTACAATATGTTTTTATGGTACGCTACATTATGCTTTGATATTCTTACGATTTCTTAAAAAAATAAACATTATCTTATCTTTGAGTCGACGAAAAACAAAACAAAACAAACAACAAACAAACAAAATCAGCTCGATTGGGAGCGCGATGGCGTAGTATTCTACCATTTAATCACCTTTATAACATCATGACTCGAGATTCTGAATGAAATCTTATTTATTGTCAATATTCACTCTAAGTAATATTTTGATAAGACAGTTTGACACGTTCTTCTTGAGTAATATAGTGAAAGGATTTTACATAATAACCTATCCTTTAATATGATTATACGCCCATGGATTAAATGTAAGCGAACTATTTGCAATTAATATATATCTTGACGAAAACTAAGCCGTTGAAGTGTATGTAATACGTTATCCGTTGACATAAAAATTCAAGAAATAGAAACCGTAATCGAAAAGTGATCATGAATCCCTACATATGAATATGTGCAAAACATACTATATATTTTAAATTGTGTACCTAAAATTATATATTACTTTTTGAAATATTGTTCATTTTTAACTCAGAGAAAAAACCCCCACAGGAATCAAACTTTTCGACATTAATGTTATATTTGCTACATTTTGATACATATTATTCTGTCTTTGAGTAATATTCTTCTAGGCAAGCCCTGGATAGCTGATCTGGAAAATGTTTATGCTATAATTTTACTTATATTTTACAATACGATTCTTTGCATACCAGTCTACAATCTTACAGTTTACATGGGTAAAAGTTGAATGTGTATATTTATGCGTTTACAATATTCATATGGATGTTAGAACACGCGTAATTTCAGCTTTAACTGTCTTGTATCAACTTCCCTTTAATGGATCACCGTGTCATTATTATACGAGGGTTGGTCAAAATGCAATGCAATATGGTCAATAGATTTAACAAACAGCAAATATTTTATAATTTTGTAGTTAAACTTTCAGAAAAATCTGCTACAGAAATACAAAATGTCAGATGCTTAATATAATACATGTATTTAAATGCTTCATAGCTGAATATTGGCCGACCAAAGTCCATTTCTTGTACCGATGACCTGCAAGAGGTTTTTGTGAGTAAAGGAAAGAGAAAAAAGTCACAAGGCATACAGTGGCTATTTAAGGAAACAAATCAATTACTGTAGCTCCTTTGTGTGCATGAGTTGTTGTCATACAGACAATACAGGCCTTTCATTCCAGTCGGAGGACGAACTTTAATAAAGTGCTGTGGAATTTTTCTTAACAGGATATTTCGCGGGCATTGAAAAGAATAACGTATATAACCTTTTAAAAACCTGTAAAACGCTTGGCAATGCATGGTCCACCCAAATCTCATTGTTACACTTGCGAACTGTCGTAAAATAGTGAAACCAGCTTTCATCACCGTCACAAAATTAGGAAAACAACGACTGTCATATAGAGGAAACATTTTCAATAATTTTAACTTCTTCTGACCCGATGTTTGCAAATGTGGGTGTCCATCTAGTAGTTAGTTATTCGCATAACATTCAAGTAATCATTCTTTTGATATTCCTGTGATATGGACTATTTGGTTAAGTGAAGTGTAGCAACTTTGTCAATTATACACGTTACTTTATAACGTGTTCTTGTCAGTAACTATTGATCACATAAAACAGTTGCATAAGAAACTTCATTGTTGTCATAAATATATCATTATTAACATTTAGTGTTGCTCAAGCTTTTATGTAAGCCCGTATTTCAGCACTTTTATCAAAACGTTTACCAGTCCTTTTATACTTGAATTTACTTTGTAATAAACGGAACACGTCTTCTTTTTTTGAGCTACAAGGCGCATTTCATACATTTATATAACCATAAAATATACGTTTTCGTGTCCTGTGAATTAAAAACTTCTTAGGTAACAATAGAGTTATCGAGGAAGCCAGTGTCAACCAATTGTTTTACAAGGTTTGAAAACCCTTAATAAATAGCTTTTTTAAATCAATTTGAGTTAATATAAGGAAACCCAATGATATTGATTTGAAATAACAATTGCTGTCAGTCATGATCAATTATTATGATTTTGATGTATTTTATTGATAATTTAGCCTTAATTAGACTTAATAGGCAAATTAAATGATGATTTTTATCTCGATTTATTTTGGACAACTGTGTTGCTATTGGATACAATAAGAATACTTAAATTAAATAACATCTATAGAATAAACAAGAAACATGGCAATGCCACGAAACCAGGTTTTCAATTATCACCATTGTAGATAGAGCTGTTGTAGTTGAAATACAAATACAAACAAACAATGTTACTATGTGCGATGTAAATCTTAATAATGAATTTCCTTTTTTTTAGTAACAGTAACCTTGACCCTATGGGGCCCAACAGCCATCCCATGTGAGAACTTTATAAAAACTTGCTATAAACTTAATTTCATACAAATATCTTATTCCAAACTCTAGTTATTGACCGGAAACCTATTTTCTATTTTTAGTAACAGTGACCTGCCTGGAAACAGATTTTCCATTTTTAGCAACAAAGAGCCATAATAAGGGCCAGGGCACTTGATGACTTTTGTGAATGTTTTGTCAAAATCCTTCGAGACATGTAGGAGGAGTTGCGCACCGAATATTTTTTTACGCCCGCCCGCCGACATACCTGAATTTAATAACCAGTTTTTCCTTCGGAAAACCTGGTTAATGAATGACGAGCATGCATACATGGTACTTCTTTATGGTTAATCTGAAATTCAAATTGTTTTGTTTTCTTTTTAAAAATTATTACACTACAAAAATATTTAATGTGTAATAAACCGTTTTAGAAACAAATGTTGAAAGAATAAACAAACAAAACAATCATTGTTCATAAATCGAAAATTAATATGATAATATCTTAACCTGTGACTAATATTTCATCGAATGTACTTAGCATCAACAAGATACACATGCAATATACTTTATTTTATATATAAAAATCAGTGCCTTCTCCGTCTGCATTAAGCTTGTCTGGCTTTAACAGGTCAAACTGCTGGAGGGAAACTTCACAGGAATGATGTTGTGCATATCGCTTGTACGTTCCATTTCGCTGCACAAATTGCTGAAGTTGAGTTGAAAATAAATAAGAGATAATCTTTGACCGGCTTTCATAATTTGAATTTGAGGAATATGTTGGCATACGGCTGACATGTTCCGCTTTGCTGCATAAATGGCCATCAGAGCTAAACAAAGAAAATTATTGTCCGGCTTTTACAGGCCAAACTGCTGGCGGTATTTTGACGAAATTACAAAGGAGTGATCAGTACCAACCCAAGTTGTACATATTGCTGACACGTTCCGCATTGCTGCACAAAGTAACCACAAGAGCTATAAATAGAAAAATCTTTTCAGGCTGTAACAGGTCAAACTCCTGCGAGAATTTTGATGAAACTTTACAAAAATGATCAGTACCAACTCTTGTTGAGCATATCGCCGACGCGTTTCACTGCACAAAATTGCTATCAGACCGGTTTTCACAGGTCGAACAGCTGACAGGACTTCGGCAAAATATCACAAAAGTGATAAGTACCAACCCTTGTTCTGCATATCGTCTTCATGTTTTGCTTCATTGTATAAAATGGCCATCAGAGCAAAAAACAGAAAAAATGTCTTGTCATGCTTTCTGAAATAGACAAATACAGAATCCTTAAAGAAAGCCCAACACGGCAAAATTTAAAATGTTGCAGGCTCGGTTTGATTGAGCTACTGGTCACACTACTGTCACACTACTGGTAGGATTTACATGCTGCTGTTCCAACCTTGTAGAACATACATGGGAGACGTATGTTTTGAGACAATAGCCCCATGTAGTTTAAAACTACATTTCACAAATATACCAGCACTATTAAGTGTTGAAAAATGAGTACCGCTCAAGCCGGTGCTAAGGGGCGTGAGGGATGTTGCACTAATTCATTATCCCTCATTTACAGACTCAGTCAAATCGAGTCTGCAATTCTAATGTAATTTTGAAGCGATAAATGCTTCCGAGGGATCACTTTGTTTCCAAATTTTTTAAGTCCTGTAAAGTTTACAGGGAACATCTGAATATAAGAAAAATATGCCATTTTATAATTACAAAATGAAATCTAGAAAACACATTTGCCATTCTAAACTAAAATGTCAAGGATAGTTCTAAACTAAATTGTAAAAGTAATGAAATAAATGTAAAGTAAGAGGTACAGGACAGTTCTTTAAATGCACATTATGCCTCACAAACGAATACATTTTTACTTATTTAAGTTACCTTTAGTTTTAAAACAACAGAAGAAAATGATTATTCCGGTAATTGGCAAATCAGTTGCTTTTTCGAAACTATAAAAACACACCCACATTCCATTTCTTTTTAGCAATAAAAAGCATTTCTGGAACATAATCGGCCTTTAACTGTCTAGTTAAATTGCTCAGATATTTAAATTCTGTCTAGCAATACTTCTAGCATTTCGATTTCATTACATTGTCTAGCGAACAATTCATTTTACGTAAGAACATACCGAGATTATTTTTCGCAAATTTAAGTTTTAAATTTTGCCAAAAATAAGGAAACTACTAGTAATATCAGAATTTATCAGGTACTCTTAGCTTATGATGTTCAATAATTGTCTGATTTATTATAATTATGATTATTCATATGTTCAATTGATATAATGTTTATATATTTTGCATATTTATCAAGAACCGGGTAGATGTTGGTGTTAGATATTTAGTTCACTTACCGAAACACGACAGGTTTGTTTAGAAACACATTCATCTTAATGTGTTTCCATTTGTCAGAAAAGAAATTATAACGTCATTGTGATGCAAGCTATGCTAACATTTATATATGACTTTGCATGAAAAACTAAGAAGTAACATATGCAAGTTAACCAGGAGTTCGGCCGAGTATCTTTTTGTTTTGTTTTAAATAATTATACTTCTTGTTACAGATGTTAATTTGAACTCAATTTGCAGTTAGTATATATCTTTTGTTTTTAATCTTTGGACACAGTACAAACATTTATGTTCTCTTCCATCCAATGTTCGTGTGTCTTTAGTGACCAGGGCTGGGAATCAAAACTGCGTCGTATCCTACAAAATGTAAACAAACGCCGCCATCTTGGAACAAAAAATGTATGTTTTTGTTAATAACTCTTTTTGTTGGAAATGACTGAAAACCAGATATATGTATTAACACGCTACACTATTTTCCGCTTCGTTCGGTATATGTTGCTTAGACAACTATTTTGTAAAACAAAAGTTATAGCGAACTTGCAACTCGAAGCGGAGCAGAATTTTTATGAAATTGTGTGGATACGACGCAGTTCATATTGCTTTATCTATCGTTTCTCCTTCAAATCAATTATATACTCGTTTTCAGAGTTCACCATAAACTTCAAAACATAATTTTGCATCATTTACTAAATTTTCATTAAAAAGAGATGTTTATTTTCTTAGAAAATAATGATTTTTACGAAATGATACGCCGCAGTTGAAAATAAAATATGATACGACGCAGTTGTTTTTTCATTGCAGGCTGCATATTGGTTTTAAACTATTTAAATTATGTGCTAGGTATGCTAATAACGTCCAACAACATTTCTTGTTTACATTAAGTCAAAAGCAGAGGTCACTCATTGGTTCCATAAAAATGGAAATGTAATACAATTCTATTAAGGCTGCATTTTTCGGTCGCATTTAAGTACCCATCATAAGCATCTACAAATTCCGAAAAGCTGTATCAAATGCAATATACATTGTGCAATAAAGACGTGATCGCACAACCATATGGCAATTAACGTGTTCCAGTGTTGCCTTAGCATGCTTCTAAAATTGTTCCCGTGAGATCGAAATGGGAGTGATTACAATTTTTGATACAAAATTCAATATTCCAGAGTAACCTCTCCTGAACCCTGTACTAGTATTAATCAGGAATGACCTTTTTAAAAAAAAAACAGAGAGAAAGAATTACAAATTTTGAAAATGTCTCTTGCTATCGGAAGAGAGCTATGCGCAAATTGCATGCCTACCTTTAATTGTTACTTGTAACTAGCAATAATTTCCGTCAATTCCGTTATTACTTATGTCTTTTACGTGCCAATTTTATTGTATTCATTTTCTTAATAATCGGTGAGAACAGATGAGCTTTATTATTTGAAACTGAACATTAAATTTTTAAAATTATATTATAAATGGTTAAGCTACAATATATTTTTGCAAGTAGGTTATGCGTTCCGTTTAGTCATTTTATGTTCAGCGCCGCGGAACTTTACCCATGATGTTGTCGTATTGCATTTCTTTATCGCCGATGAGGAAAGGTCTACGGAATGTATTTTCTATATTTGCACTGAAGTATCATTCTTCTCCATTAAAAACTTTAAATTTTCAAAATCGAGCTACATATGATACAACTACAGATTATTTTGTAAAGAAGGTGTCCGTTTTGCAAAGGTATTTTACGCTGTGCACCGATGAATTTGATACAGATATAGACAGACATGATCTTTCAATAGTATTGAAGAAGTTTTCACAATATTGAACAGAAAATTAAGGTCAGATTATCGCATCAAATTATCAACAGACCAGAGACATGGCATCTTAACATCCCTTCATACTAAAGTGTGATTTTTATTTGATAATGAATTGCCTGAAAACTTAAACAAAGGTTTTCAGAAAATGACTTCACAGAGGATTACCCCCTGTTTACATTGAAAATTTCTCTGCTAGTCATACCGAAATAAGAAATTTAAATGTCATTCTCTTTATAATTAATTCAAATATTTATAATCTTATAACTTCACGCCGAAGTTAATAAAAAAGCTGCTTATTTGTACAGCTGACGTTAACAAATTTTGTTGAAAAAAACAAAACAAATCAGACAGGTGTGTCCGACCGTGGCCGAGCTGTTTATGTTTACTGAATTCAAATCACTTGAAGTGAACTGCTATGAATTCGAAAACCACCAGGGACTTTTTATTCTTTCGTGTGGAAAACCTTTCAAGCTAGATTCAAAATGTCGATGGTTCTCTGCAGGTGCAACATTTTGCCTGAAATAATGCACAAAGGCGCACCTGAGGTCCTCGCCCCTAGTAAAGCTAATGTGTAGAGTGAAAGTTTGTTAACAAACCACAAAAAAGCAGTCATTACCCAGAACATGCAGAACCACAGTTAACTTAGAGCGTAGCTAGCCAACATGAATTCAAGTTAATAGATTTCTATATTTTTTTGCGAATAAAAAATAGGGATAATATTGAACATACAGGAAAATATAAGAAATTATTTCAGATATTATGATCAATTAGGTAACATGTTTAACTGAAAAGTAGCTTCCGCAATGTAAACTTTCAAATTAAATGTTATATTGGACATGACACAATGTATTCTAAATAATCAAAAGCAACAGAACATTGCTATACACCGCAAATGATCTGGGTTTTTTTTATCTAGCATAAGTGATTATTCCATAAAATAGAAATATTTTGCCAAAATTATCCCTGTTGAAAAGACTGCCAAAAATACAACTGCGTCGTATCGTATTTTATTTTCAACTGCGTCGTATCATTTCGTAAAAATCATTATTTTCTAAGAAAATAAACATCTCTATTTAATGAAATTTTAGTAACTGATGCAAAATTATATTTCGAAGTTTATGGTGAACTCTGAAACAAATATATAATTGATTTGAAGGAAAAAACGATAGATAAAGCAATGTGAACTGCGTCGTATCCACACATTTTCATAAAAATTCTGCCCCGCTTCGAGATGCAAGTTCGCTATAACTTTTGTTTTACAAAATAGTTGTGCAAGCAACATATACCGAACGAAGCGGAAAATAGTTTAGCGTGTTAATACATATATCTGGTTTTCAGTCATTTTCAACAAAAAAAGTTATAAACAAAAACATACGTTTTTCGTTCCAAGATGGCGGCGTTTGTTTACATTTTGTAGGATACGACGCAGTTTTGATTCCCAGCCCTGGTGACAGACTATTCAAAATGTTTAAAGAAAATTGGCCTAGGTTAAGGTGAAGTGAGAAACACTAAACAAACTAAAATTTAGCGCCCTTTGTTTTGCACAAACACTGGAAAGGAAGGCAGATACAAGTAAGGCCTGCTGACTTTAATTGTAAACAAGCAAACTTGTTGAATTCACATCCCCCACCGAGTACTGGTTATTACTAAGACAACAACTCGAAACATAAGGCTTTATTTATATATGTATCATGGCATAAACAGTTATATTCTTTGTACATGATAGAAATTCAAGGCAATAACAGAGGCCATAACTCCGTTTTAAAAAGCATTATCTAGACATGATAATGAGATGCAAATCGCCTTTTTGTATTGATGGTTCCCATAAAAGTTTTTGTTAAAATCAATCAAGGATATGCAAAGGAATCGCAATTTTGCTATATATGCATACTGCATAACTAATCAAGGGTCGTAACTCTGTGTTGACGGTTCTGGTCTTAACAAGGCAACAATTTGCGCATCTCCTTTTGATATTTATGGTTCCCATTAAGTTTCGTTGAATTCCAGCCAGTAGTTGCAGAGAAATAGCGCGGTGATTATTATTGCTCTATATGCATACTGCATAACTAATCAAGGGCCGTGAATCTGTGCTGAAGGGTCTGACAAGAATACGATGACTATATGCTCATTTTCTATCAGTACTGATTGCTTCTACAAAGTTTTCTTGAATTCTTGCCACTAGTTGCAGAAATAATAGCACGGAAACTATAATTGCTCTATATGCACACTGCATAATTAATTAAGGGTCATAACTCTGTGTTGATGGGTCTGACCTAAACAATGCAACAATATGCGCATCAGCTCTTAGTATTTATGGTTCCCATAAAGTTTAATTGAATTTAAGCCAGTAGTTGCAGAGAAATAACGCGGAACCGATTATTGCTCTATATGCATACTGAATAACTAATCAAGGACTATAGCTGTGTGTTGAAGGGTCTGACAGAAACAAGATGTTCATATGCTAATCTCCTATCAGAATACATTGCTTCCACAAAGTTTTCTTGAATTCCAGCAAGTTGTTGCAAAGAAATAGCACAAAAACATATATTGCAATGTATGAACTCTGCATAACTAATCAAGGGCCATAACTCTGTGTTGAAGGGTCTGACAGAAACTAGGAAAGGATTTGCGCATCCTCTCTTGGTATTGATTGTTTCCATAAAGTTTCGTTAAATTCTTGCCCTCAGTTTAAGAGAAGTAGCGCGGAAACATATGATGCCCTAATTTCATAATCAAGGGCCATAACTCTGTGCTGATGGGTCCAATCGGCACTAGGCGACAACATGCGCATCTCCTCTTGGTATTCACGGTTTCCGTAAAGTTTTGTTGAATTCCAGCCAATATTTGCAGAGAACTTGCGGAAATGAAATTCAGACGGACGGATGGGCAACACCATAACAATTTCCACCTAACGATTCCAATAACCTGCCTTTGTTATTAGCAAAACTTTCATTTTTTTTCAAGGGCAGGTTACTAACGTTACGGTCTTAAAAAGTCCTGGTTATAAATCGCTTTATCATAATTTATGTCCATATATACATGTCAGAACTTTAGATTCTATCATGTGAGGACTGTCCGTGATTCTACATAGGTGCCCACTGGTGTCCCAAACAATGCACGGAGGACCACCTGAAGTCTTGCTCCACCAGGTAATTTGTTTGTTTGTTCTAGGTTTTACGTCACATCGACACAGTATAGGTCATATCGCGACGTTCCAGCTTTACTGGTGGAGGAAGACCTCAGGTGCCCTTCCGTGCATTATTTCAGGCACGAACGGGCACCTGAGTAGAACCACAGAGGTTACGTAAGCTAGCTGGATAGCTTCCTCACATAAAAGAATCCAAAGTCCCTGTCGGGATTCGAACCCACAGCGGTGAGGGGCAAGTGGTTTGAGGTCAACGACCTTAACCACTCGGCCACGGACGCCCCTCCACCAGTAAAGCTGGTACGACATATCATAAACTATGTTAGTGCGTCGTAAAATCAATTTTCCTTTTTAATACCAAGATCTTTAATAAATATTTGTGTCAAAATACAATAGAACTAAAATATATCTATATTCATATACGAGTCTCTGACTCGGATTACAGCACTCCTTCAAGTAAACGCACTTCACCATTGAATTAGACATATTTCTTTTCAAGTCACTTCATAGAAAATATGTCTGAAACTCAATTATCTATAAATTTCCTTTGAATATATCGGTCGTCTAGAGAAATATTTGAAAGGTGCGATGCTTTTAAAAGCTCAGTGTTTTTTTTTCTCTTTGTTAAGCAGAACTAAGACAAATGTCACAAATAATGTAATCAAACAGTAGGTCTTATTTGTTGATAAAATATAATATGTCAAAGATAACAATTATTATTTACTTTTTACCTAGACATAAAATATATTTCACCATGTTTTGTCATAAGAATTTGGTCATTAAATATATCAGTTTTGCTGTTCAGCATCCTGTTCATTTAGGAGTTGATTTATGTTAATATCTTTCCTAATGAGTCCTAATGAGTCATTTAATAATGATATCTACCCTTTTTTATGTCTTTTGGACATCAGACAAACTCCATTATGTAGGTTGTACAATATAGTGTCAACTCGTCATTTTCTAAATTGGTTTTAGAAAGCTATCATTTATTTATAATTATGATAAACAAGAGCAACATGAAAAAGCGGTGTTCATAGAACGCAACTCTTACACGACCCAGCAACAAACTGATTTACATTGTCTTAGATTTATAGGAGAAATCAAAAGATGTTAATTCAAAATGCCATAAAAAACATTATGTTCTGTTTGCTGTTATTTTTTGCATATCACTGATGGTCATTAAGTGAGACTGAAAAGACTAAATATTAGAAGAAATGTGTGCGTTTTATAAGTTAAAATAATAAATAATATATTTTAGGGGGTTCATGTAAAAAATAGCCGAAGTTGAACACAAAATAATAATAATTTAAAAGCATCAAATGTCCTTAAATTTATCATGAGTATGTAAAATATTATTTTATCAATTCAACCAAAAAAAAAATTATATAGAGATAATTTATTGGCAAAATTTACTTGACTTCAACGTGACCTCTATCGAGCATATTCGCGCTTTACGCTACCGCGCCGTGTTTTACCGCGAATTTAATGAGCAGTTTGGTTATTTATTACCGTTTTTGCGTTTAATTACGCACTACGTCATCATTTTATGTGCATTTCGTAATAGCAAAAGGATTCCTCTTGACAACGGTGTATGATATGAGAAAATCCGTCTGTTTTTTAAGAAAGTTACGAACAATTTGTGAAAGAAACGCATTTTTGTGACTAAAAGATGGTAATATAATTATTTATATATGTTTTTACAAAATTCAATCATTTTGTGATTGAAATGCACAAATTAAATTATCTAAAACGCGCATTCGGTTGTTTCTTTCAGGTGGCGTGAAGCTTTTTACGCCGGGTGGGCGTACGCCAAAAAGTAGTAGAATTCGGATAGCTTGTATCGTATAAGTGCTTTTTCTGCGGTGACTTTATTTCTGCGTTTTCTGCGGTCAATTTCAGCACCGCAGAAATAAAACCCGCAGAATATGTTTCTGTATTTTTGTTTTTTAACCTGGCACTATAATTATGTGCACTGCATTATGACCTGTTTCATCTAAAGTAATAACGACTAACGGATTATAACGGTTAGCGGGTTTTCAAAGTTGAATAAAACTGCTGTCTGCAATGAAAACGAGGCTAAACAAGATGGTTGCAAATTTTCAAACCGCTTCAAAAAATATTTAAAATCTTTGATTTCTTAGTGATATATTTGCTGTAAAGTTAAAAATAAAAGTGACAATTATTTGGATCTAATAGGATTTTATTTTGGAATGGTGCTTGCTTTTAAAAATTTGTTGGATTAACAAAAAATGCCCGACGGAAAAGGCAATGGAAATGGCGGCAAAAGTAAAAATGGTAACAATTGTAGTAATCAAAATGGGAACGATACCCGTAACATTGATAACAGTGGTAAAACACCCATCATACAACCATATCCAGCACTAACCCACTATCCATTTCCATTCTTTGGTTATCCAGACGATATGTCAGGTCGTACTTTACCATTCCCTATTCCTCCCCACCCGGGTCATAACGACGACGAGCTAAAGGGACTCATTCGCGAAATGAACTCACGATTGGTATCAATTGAATCTAGTGTAGCTAGAATTGGATCTATAGAACAAGAGTTATCTCACCTGAGAGTACAAATGACAAATATCCAAACAACAAATTCTCATCTCTCACAGAAAGTAAATGAAATAGAATCCTCCTGGCAGTTCCTGAGCAAACAATATGATAACATTATCCAGTCCAAAGAAGATTCTGACGCTGAAATAAGACGCCAAAAACAACAAAACACAGAGTTCGATAAACAAATACACAATCTTATAACACAAAATTCTGAATTGAAAACCCGTTGCTTAGACCTGCAATTGCGAACAATGGAACATAACTTGATTGTATTTGGCGTGCAGGAGGAGGCCCGTACAGACGAACGCGGCACCAGGATCCCTGAAAATACAGAAACTGTTCTGACTAAAAACCTAAATGAAAAACTCATTGAAAATGAAGACATTAGGAGGACTGGTGTTACAAGTGACAATCTGAAATTTGCTCGTGCGTATCGTGTTGGAAACCCTGCAAAGCAAAAGATACAGGCAGACCGCGCCCAATCATAGCGCGATTCGAGAATATAAGTGATAGAGATACAGTCCGCAAGGCAGGGATCCAACTCAATGCTGTGTATCAAAGTCAATGAAAATCTATGAACATTTCCCTAAAGAAATTGAAGAGAGACGGAAGACGTTATATCCAATAGTCCGTCGTCTGAGTGATAAAGGAGAAAAGGTATCACTTGTCAGAGATAGATTGTTCATAAACAACAAACTGTATGACATAAATACAGGTGTCTATACTGATAAGTATGGTCGCCAGTGTCACATCTACCCGAACCCACCACAATACGATCCGCGTGGTCATCATGATGCTGAATACAGATTAATTGACAGACGTTATTCACGTGATAATAGTGAGCCCTATCAATACTCAAATCAAATCAATCGTCCAACCCAATCCAGTAAACATACACAACAGTCCACATACAGATCATCAACACATACGTTTGAAACACCCAATAGATTTAGCGCACTAGCTCGCGATGATTTCGACCGACCCAACCAGAAACGTTCGTATACTTCTCCACTTGAAAGTGATGAACACAAGAGACAAAATACGGATACTTACGACGTCGATTGTGAAAAAATTACCAATCAAACATATTGCCGACGTCCAGTGCTGACGAACAAGACGAATCACAGAGTAGACCAGTGACCCCTATGCGGGGCCTCAGACAGTAGACAATGACCCATATAACTAGACAAGACAATTTGTATGCGTATGATTTCAATAGACAGTCGGTAAATGTACCGTATGAATACTGTTATATGTTACTAAAAAACTTTCACTTAGTGTATTATAACTGGATTTTAAATATTAACTGTGACTCGTTTGTGCATGACAATGGATATAGTAACGGACTATTTTACTTGTATATCGGACTTATTAAATCATGGTACGTTCTACTTTATTTTCAAGCGTTTTTCATGAATACTTATCGAAACCTGTTTAATGTTAGTTTAATACCTTTTAGCCTGCAGAGATACATGTTTTTATGTAGCTACAATTATGCATTGTACAACTATATTTCTTTCATATTAACCTATAAAAATTATTATGAAATTACGGTCAAATCCTACTATAATAGAGTGTATCGAAATGTTAATTCGTTTGATATGCCTAGAAGCGGCAATTTTCAGTTTGATAATCCATTACTTCGATTGGATAATTTTTCGGAAGTTACGCCTGACCAACGTACGTTTAATAATGATAACTGTCTCAATATCCTTACAATTAACGTGGGAGGATTAATGTCTCGACTAAAGTATCCAGAATTTATTGACCATATTAATAAATATTGTTTAGTAGCAGTACAGGAAACTAAATGTGATGATTTGAGTTACGTTAGCGTTCCCGGTTTTGACGTTATTATGATAAATAGGAAGTCTATCATGAATAAAAAAAGTGGAGGAATTGCTCTGCTTGTAAGAAATGATATCTCTAAATATATTAACATAAAAGAATCAGACAGTAAATTGGCACTATGGTTTACCATTTCGAAAGAATTATGTAATCTAGAAACAGACATACTATGCGCAGTAGTCTATATACCACCATATAATTCTATTTATGCTGTAGATGAGCCTTATGTAGAAATTCAAGATGAACTAAACGTATTCTCTAGAAATTATGATTCAATATGCTTGTTTGGAGATTTCAATTCTCGAACTAAAAGTCTAAAAGATTATATAACGCTTGATACCGAACTTTTCGAAAGTCAGCATTTAGATGATATCGCCGACGAATATGAATTAGAAATGAGCAGATTTGATAGTTCTTTATACGTACATAAGTTGCGGGTAAATTGCGACAAAACTTTGAATACATATGGAAGTAAGCTTATTGATTTTTTAAATCTTAATAACTTATATATACTAAATGGCCGTACTACTAATGACATGCCTGGAAAAGTAACTTGTAAAGGCCTGAGTACAGTTGATTATTTTATTTGTAACTCGAAAATATTCAAGTATGTCACATCCCTACAGGTATGTGATTTTTGCCCGTTATTTTCAGACGTCCATAGTTCGGTTGAACTGAAATTGTCATTTAAGCTAAATAATCTTATCAAAACACAGTGCGACGAGTCTCCGACTGTGAAGCTTTGGGATTAAAAAATGGCTGATAACTTTATCAATATCATTGATCAAAGTAAAATACAAATGTTAAACAGCAGTCTTGATAACATTATATTAAGTGACGACATCGGTCAAAATGATCTAAATATGTTAGTTAACGAAATATCAACTCTTTTCATCGATACATCACGTACAGCGTTTGGCTATAAATTAAATTATAATAATACAAATGATACACAAAGCAATAAATCTAATCCCTCGTGGTTCGGACCTAAATGTAAGAAAGCTCGAAGAAATTTTCATACTGCTAAATACTTATATAAACTTCGGAAAAACAATGAATCAAAAGAAAATCTTAGAAGAAAAGCAAATATATACAAAAATACAATGAAGAAATTCCATGACAAAAACAAATATTCTAATGTTGACAAGTTAAGGAAAATAAAAGGCAATGACTCTAGAAAATACTGGAAAATTTTAAAAGGCAAAAAGGAAAATAAAACTGAAGCAAATATAACAGATTTATTCAATTATTTCAAAGGAGTAAACTATAGTACAGGTGAAAGCAATGTAGGTGCCAATAATAATAATAATAATAATAATAATAATAATAATAATAATAATAATAATAATAATAATAATAATAATAATAATAATATTAATAATAATAATAATAATAATAATAATAATAATAATAATAACAATAATAATAATAATAATAATAATAATAATAATAATAATAATAACTTACTCAATATGCCTATTGATATCAATGAAGTCGTTAAAGCAGTTAATAATCTAAAAAATAACAAAGCGAGTGGTTATGATAACATAGTAAATGAACAGATTAAGGCCTCTCTCTCTTTGATGAAACATGTTTATGTCAAATTATTCAACTTGGTGCTTGATACGGGTTTAATCCCAGAACACTGGACAGTTGGAATCATCAATCCAATCTATAAAAACAAGGGTGATCCTGTTAAACCAGAAAATTATAGACCAATTACATTATTAAGTTGCCTAGGCAAAGTTTTCACAAGCATATTAAATAAAAGAATCACTGATTATGTAGAGTCAAATGATATTGTTAATAACACACAAGCAGGATTTAGAAAAGGTTTTTCAACCTCAGATAATATATTCATTCTACACCATATCATTCAATATTTAAATAATACCGGAAAAAAACTATTTTGCTCATTTATTGACTTAAAACATGCATTTGATACTGTGTGGAGAAATGGTCTATGGCAAAAATTAATTAATGCTAATATACAAGGTAAATGTCTTCAGGTTATACAAAATATGTACAAAGGAATTAAATCATGTGTGAAGGTAAATTGTCAACTATCTAACTTTTTCTCATGTAATATAGGTGTTCGTCAAGGGGAAAATTTATCTCCCTTGCTCTTCTCGATGTATTTGAATGATCTTAAAGATTTCTTTCAAAATAATAGTAATACACGTGGAATTTTGCTTCATAATGATCAGAATATAAACGAGCTATATAATTTTTTACAAATCTTTATTCTGTTATATGCAGATGACACTGTTATTATGGCCGAGACAGCAAATGACTTAAAAGAAGCGCTTTAATACATATGAAAGATATTGCGATATTTGGAAACTTACAGTCAATATTTCTAAAACCAAGATAGTTGTATTTTCAAAAGGGAGACAAAGAAATTATCATTTCACTTATAAAAATGAACAAATCGAAATAGTAAATGAATATAAATACCTCGGCATATTTTTTAATAGAAGTGGTTCTTTCGCTAAAACTAAGACACATATTGCAGAACAAGCTACAAGATCGATGTACAGCCTGATAAGAAATTCAAATAGATTAAATTTACCAATTGACTTACAAATTGAACTTTTTAATAAAACTGTTAAACCAATATTACTTTATGGTTCTGAAATCTGGGGATACGGTAATCTTGACGTTATTGAACGCGTACAACTCAAATTTTTAAAACATATCCTTAAACTTAAACGTTCGACGGCCAGTTATTTCATATACGGTGAAACGGGATGCATGCCATTGTCTGTAGATATCGGAGAAAGAATAGTTTCATTTTGGGCGCGTCTCCTTCAGAACGAAAATGGTTTAATACCAAATAAATTATCATACTTTGTATATCGTCATATGCTAAGAAATACAGTAGATATTAATGATAATGATTTTGAACGTAATTATCCGTGGATTTATAATTTAAAATCAATACTAATAAAATGCGGAATCAACAATGTTTGGATTGATCATAATTTTCCCGGTACCAAATGGTTAAAATTAACAGTAAAACAAAAGCTAAAAAGATCTTTTCTTAAATGAATGGTATTCAAAGATAAATGAATCGAGCAATAGTTCTTTTTACAAAATTTTTAAAAAATCTTTTGGAATAGAACCTTATCTTTCGTACTCCCAAAATGCAATGATTTTTAATTATGTCAAATTCAGAACAAGAAACCATAGATTACCAGTTGAAACTGGAAATTGGTCAAATATACCTGTCAATGAAAGAATGTGCATTTTTTGTAGAAATATAATCGGTGATGAGTTTCATTATCTTTTCGAATGTAATAGATTTTCTAATGGAAGAAGACAATTTATAAAACCATATTTTTATAGACGTCCTAATATGTATAAATTAGAACAACTTTTTACAATGAAAGATTCGCCTGCATTTTATAAACTATGCAAATACTTAATGATTATTATAAGAAATGTAAGAATGTAATCAAATATTTATGTTTTCATTTTAAAGTCAGTTGTTATTTTGTAATGTTCTGAGATATAGTTTTGTTTTAATGATATTCACTTACCACTTTCTTACTATACAGCAAAGGTCCTTTATACCTCACATATACTTTTTTTTTTTATTTCTCATAAGAATAAGTTTTTGCTGTACTTTTATAGTATTAAACGAATAATCACTGGTTTATTTCATGAATCATCTTTCATTTCAAAATTTGCTTTTTAGAAATAAATACAAGTATAGTAAATAAGCATTTTGTATGGAAGTTAAAATATTACTTTATTTATTTTACAACTTTTATGACAAATTATATCACATTTATAGCTACATTCTCCTAGTAATAAATATCTTACATTCTGTTCAAGCAGTATTTTAAGTTTGCATTTTCTTAATAAGTTAAAAAAAAAAAAAAATTGTTTCCTAAGCAAAATATGCATACAATTTAATAATATGTAATAGATATGTTGATATTGTTTAGTAATTATATTCTGATCTCAATTTGTATAAATGCCTCGTTAAATATTTTGACATAATCCTCATATTACATGTTGTATGCATGTTTGAGTGAATAAAAGATGTGTTGTTGTTGTTGTTGTTGCTAAGTATGTATTCTGTGTTTGTAAGGATGTACTTATTGTTAATTATTTTAACTTAAGAATAAAGATATTTAAACAGCATATAATTTAAAGCGTTTATACGCTAAAGGTTTGTTTATCACTAAATCATTCAAACCATTTACGGTATTAAATTAAAGATACTACCGGGGGTTTATTTTTCACACGTCATTTCACGCTGATAAAAGATGCATACCTTTCTTTTGTTGCGCATTATATTTGTTTGCAAGCAAACAATATAATTGTTTGTACTTACTGTACAGTTTTGTGGTGACGACGATGAACAAATGCGAATGTGTACATGAAAATTAAATAGAGTAATGTTACTTAGATTTATATAAGGAGAGTCGCAGAAATTAAATCACGTTTTGTCCAAAGAATGTGCCGCAGAAATAAAATCCGCAGAAATAAAAACATGCAAACATTTGAGAAAAAAAAACCCGCAGAATTTGGAGCCCTCAAAAAAAACCACTTATACCGTATTTACTGTGTAATTTAACATGGCATCCAACGATTTAGGTAAGAGTTTTTTATATATGTGTTTTTATAAACAATTTGATTAATAGTATGAAAATAAATAAATAAATAAATATATACAAAAAAAAAAAAAACTGTCAATGTGAATCTTAGATCCATTTCTACATTTTTATATGCCCGAAAGAATTTCGAGCATATTATGTTATACCCCCTGGCGTCCGTCCGTCCGTCTGTCTATCCGTCCGTCCGTCTGTCCGTCCGTCTGTTAGCAATTTGGTTTCCGGAGCATTACTTAAGTTCCATTTGGCCCATAACATTCAAACTTCATAGGATGATTGCCCATATTGGGTAGAAGACCCCTATTGATTTTGGGGTCACAAGGTCAAAGGTCAAGGTCACTATCACCTTATAACTGAAAACAGTTTCCGGAGCATAACTTAAGTTTCATGTGGACCACAACATTCAAACTTCATAGGATGATTGTCCATATTGGGTAGAAGACCCCTATTGATTTTTGGGTCACAAGGTCAAAGGTCAAGGTCACTATCACCTTTAAACTGAAAACAGTTTCCGGAGGATAACTTAAGTTCCATTTGGCCCCCATGTTTTCAAACTTCATAAGATGATTGTCCATATTGGGTAGAAGACTCCTATTGATTTTGGGGTCACAAGGTGAAAGGTCAAGGTCAATATTACCTTAAAACTGAAAACAGTTTCCGGAGCATAACTTAAGTTCCATTTGGCCCCCATGTTTTCAAACTTCATAAGATGATTGTCCATATTGGGTAGAAGACTCCTATTGATTTTGGGGTCACAAGGTCAAAGGTCAAGGTCACTATTACCTTAAAACTGAAAACATTTCCCAGAGCATAACTTAAGTTTCATGTGGCCCACAGTGTTCAAACTTCATAGGCTGAATGTCCATATTGGGTAGGAGACCCATTTTGATTTTGGGGTCACAAGGTCAAAGGTCAAAGTCACTTTTACCTAAAAACTGAAAACAGTTTCCGGAGCATAACTTAAGTTCCATTTGGCCCACAATATTCAAACTTCATAGGATGATTGTCCATATTGGGAAGGAGGCCCTTATTGATTTTGTGGTCACACGGTCAAAGGTCAAGGTCACTATTATTTTAAAACTGAGAACAGTTTCCGGAGCATAAATTAAGGTCTATTTGGCCCACAATATTCAAACTTCATAGGATGATTGTCCATATTGGGTAGAATATCCCTATTGATTTTGGGGTCACAAGGTTAAAGGTCAAGGTCACTATTACTTTAAAACTGAAAACAGTTTCCGGAGCATAACTTAATTTCTATTTGGCCCACAATATTCAAACTTTATAGGAGGATTGCTATTGGAAAGAGGTAATACTTTATTTAATTTATGTTATGTCTTGCAAATGCTTCATCCTTAATATAAAAAAAACACTTTCGGGCATATAATGCTCCGCCTAGCGGTGCTCTTGTTTTTTATTTACATTTCTAAAATTTAAGCAGAACTTAATAATTTCATGGATTTTAACTATAATTTGTTCTTGTAAGATTTATAAAAATTTGAGCAAAATGTTTGCATTTGAGCAAGATGTTTTGTGGTCCCTTCCTTTATATTTTCAGGGGTATTTGTTTCTAGCTGCTGGACAGCAAAATCAAATGGGAAATATTTATCCAATGCTGGACATCGTGATGCTGCTGGACAGCCATGTTTTACTGCAGTTAAACTCTATATAAGGGACTGTATATAAAGCAGTCTCAAACTATATAGTTCATACACAACATGGATGGTGATATCTTATATATTATTTTCATAGAAAAAAATAATTGAAATCAATTATCATGACAACATGGTCATGTTTGGAAAATCTGCTGGTCAGATTTTTCATGCCAATAAAAAACAATACATGAAAGTCATCATTTGATAAACTTTTAATTAGAATAAGGAACAGGGTTATAAGAATTTGGCTTGTAATTTTTGACAATTAAATAATTGAAATATTCATTTATATAAAACAATATCCCAATTATAAATATTCTGCTGTTTGTCATGTTCAAATATATCTCGGAATTAATCATAAAATGAAACCAAAATAATAAAAATGGTGAACTATTAGGATATTTTACTTCTTTCAGATGTACCAGGAAATGAAGAGGTGCTTCAAATCTGGAGGTGTAAATCTGCTGCAGAATGTGTAAAAGAACTTTGTGCAAGATACCCTGAATGTAATTGGAGCAATGTCACTCAAATCAAGACAAAAATTCATAGACTTAATGAAAAATGTAAGAAATTGAAGAAAAACAACAGGTCTGTAGAACTAAATTCATTATTATTGTCCAAGTTTGAGATACCAAAGACTGTGCTTAGCAGCCTTGATATTTCCAATGAAGCCAGAAGTGCTCTTGAGAATTTAGCACAGGCAACTAAAACAGTACTAAAGGAAAATAAAGAGCTTAAGCGAGAAATTGAAGAAGTAATTGATGATAATGAGAACTTAGAGAGGCAAGTTAATCAGTCTGAAAGGCAAGTAAACATGATAATGAATCTGCTTGAAGTAACAAATAAAAAATACAGTGATGTATGTAAGTATAAGCAAGAAAGTTACAAATTAGATAAAGAAGTTGAAGAATGGGAAAGACGTTATGATGAATTAGCAAATGAGTTTGATAAAGCTGCTGAAGATTACATCAAAGTTAGTTGAAATTGCAGGCACAATTTACACGAAATTTAAATAAGAAAATCAAAAGGAGAGATGAACAAATTGAAATGAAACAAAACATAATAAAAGAGAAAGAGAATGAAAATAAGGAATTTAAGTTATGCTCCGGAAACCATTTTCAGTTTTAAGGTAATAGTGACCTTGACCTTTGACCTCGGACCCCAAAATCAATAGGGGTCTTCTACCCAATATGAACAGTCATCCTATGAAGTTTGAAGACTGTGGGCCAAATGGAATTTAAATTATGCTCTGGAAACCATTTTCAGTTTTAAGGTAATAGTGACCTTGACCTTTGACCTTGTAACCCCAAAATCAATAGGGGTCTCCTACCCAATATAGTCAATCATCCTATGATGTTTGAATACTGTGGGCCAAATGGAACTTAAATTATGCTCCGGAAACCAAATTGCTTACGGACGGACAGACGGACGGACGCCAGGGGGGTATAACATAATATGCCCGAAATTCTTTCGGGCATATAAAAAAAGAGTATTTTATCAATATGATGAGGATGATGATGAGTGGTTTTTCCCACTGTTAGAAGATATAGACAAGGGCGATTCGTAAGATTATGTAAACAGTGACAATAATGAGATTTTCAAATATATGAAATGTGTTACCATAGTGACAGATAGTTCATAAGTGATTTCTTCATGTGTATATTATAAATATTTAAAAAAAAATGTAATGATAATCAGATGTACCTGTTAGAAAAATAAATAGCCAGAAAAAAAAATTAAAAAAAAAGAATACAATAAAAAAAGAAATGAAATAAAAATATGCTAAAAAAAAGATAGGCACAAGGGTGTTAAAATGAAATAATAAGTAGAAGGATTTCTATGAAAAAATAATTTACACTGTTAAAAAAATTTGTGTAAAAATGCCTTAAACTAAAAAAAATCATTTTTTGATTATGATTAAATTGGTTGCCATGGCAACAAATACTGTCAATTTTTCCATGTATAATATTGATTATTTAAATAAATAATATTTATACTTGTGTATAGAAATACATATCAAAGCACTTTTATTCTTGTATGTATGATCTTTTAGCACAAAGAATATATCGTTAAAACCTGTTAAGCTTTTTCTTAGCATTGTCGTCGCAATGGAAACAAACTGAAGTTTTTTGATGAAATTTTTTTTTATTAAATTGTGTTTTTTTTATCAATCATGTCATAACTAGAAAAAACACACATAACGATAAAAGTTTGAAACCTAACAAACAAATAATTTGATAATAATCCAAAAAAAAATAATGGTAATTTCGGTGCCATTTCCTTTATTAGAATATAATAGGGAACATATTTCAGATTAATACAAAATTTTCGAACTTCCAACAACTGTAACTTTTTAGTGCTTTGATAGATTTTGATGTTTTTTTTTTATTTTCCAGCTTATTGTAATATCTGTAGGAATCACACAATATATCAATGTTATATTTATACCTACAAAATGACATGAACCCCCTATATATTTGAACACCAATGATCTAAATTAAAGTTTGACCCTTCAATGATGAGATTTAGAGTGTTTAGAATGTGTAATAACTTACAATGGAGCAGGTTATTGTGGGCAAAAAAGAATTAAAAGAAAAGAAAACGTAAAATATGGAGTACATATAAATACATTCTTCTTCTGGTATTGATTATGGTTTTACTTACACTGCCTCGTTTAGTCTCGTTTACAGGAACATGGTTGGGCTAGGAGTGAAGTTTGTTGCACCATTAACTGCTTTGAACTCCCTAGCAGTACTTATAATGCAGACCGTTCCAAGGCGGCGCCTCTCTGGAGGTGCGGCTGTGTATGAAAATGATTTTACATTTAGTATGAGGTTACCAGATAATGCATCAATTTTTACTGCTGAAGCAAAAGCTATAGATTTAGCATTGTCATACATAGAACAGCATACCAATGATAAATTTGTGATATTTTCTGACTCGCTTTCTGTTTTAATATCCATTAAAAATAAAAAATCTGACAATATCATGATAAAGAAACTTCTTTTGCGATTTCATGATATACTTAAAATAAAATATGTTAAATTATATTGGATTCCAAGTCATGTAGGTATACGAGGAAATGAAAAAGGAGATGCTTTAGCTAAACAAGCTTTAAATTTTCAAAAAACTGACTTATTGTTACCTGCTTGTGATTTTTGAACGGCTATAAATAAACTCGCTTCATCTGAATGGAAAGCAAATTGGGACAATGCCGTCTTTAATAAACTTCATGATATAAACCCATCTCTTGATGTGTCACCATCTCTGTCTTTGTCAAACCGCCATGATCAAACAGTTCTTCTTCGATGCCGAATTGGACACACTAAAGTTACCCATTCTTATCTCCTCACGAATGACAATGCCCCTTTCTGTGTAGGCTGTAATGAAAATTTTACTGTCAAGCATTTTCTTCTGGAATGTCATGATTTTTCACAGGCCCGTAACAGATTTTATAATGTAAACTCACTCAAAGAACTCTTTAATACAATTCCATCAAAAAACATCATCGATTATTTGAAAGAGATAAACTTGTATTCAAAGATCTGATTGGCTCTTTTTTTTATTTTTATTTACAACGTTTTACATAATAGTTTAAGCCTATTTTAGCATTCGGCACGATATGGCCATTTATGTGTTGACGTGCCGTAAAATCCAAACAAACAAACAAACAAACTCTGTATTACTCACATGTATGTCTTTGTTTTTATGTACTGATTAAGTTGCGTGCTTATTTATCAATCATTTATTTCTTTTCTTTGATTCCTTTGTCGGTTAGTATTTCCGTGTATGTATCATTATAGTTGCCTGTCCGTGCTCTGCCTTGCCTTGCCCCCTGTCCTGTTTTGGGTCCTCCTTGGCTTCATGCTACTGATTCTCGTTGCTGGGTTGCATGGGTGTTGCGTTCGTTGAACGCCGCACGCCTATCTTTGTTGATCTTTTTGTATCATATTCTTTTTATGATTGCGGGAATCGAATCTGCAACATTTTGATGTTTTCGGTGTGTTGAAGGGATTCTTTCTTTCGATTTTCTAGTAAATAAAATTGAATTAAATCATCCTGTAACACACCAATATCAACGCTAAATCATGGAATTTGTTATTCAGGTGTCGTTGATTCGATCCTCGGGCGAGGCGTAATGTCTTCTTCTTATTGTTTGTTTGGACGATGAGTCTAATCATGATTTGTCTTTCACTGCTGATTCATAATGGTCACTTACTAAAAAACTGGTAATAACTGGTCAGTCAAGACGAGCAGGTTATTTAGACATATCTCGAGTTATGACAATTAAATTTCTTCATAGGAACTAGTTATAGCAAGCAAACAAATAAACAAACAAACAAACAACATGTGTGAATTGCATGACGATATGTTAGTTACCAATGGAGATTTTCGAAACAAATTACTTGTTAAAGAAATTGTTCTATAAAAGTAAGATTCAACAAAATGCTATACAGTCGATTCTGCTTATAACGAACTTGTGGGACATTAAAATATTGTTCGTTATATCCGAAGTACGCTTAAAGCGAAGTAACAACAACTTTCCTTGATTTGTGTGGGCCGGCAAAAGCCATACCTGTCACCAATGAAATCGCTATATTACGGCAGTGGTAATTTGATGCGTGACATTTTATTAAACAATATATTATGCACATGTTTTTGATTTATTGTAGACAAGTTTCATATTTTATATGCATAATTTATACATGTATTTAATCCAAACAAAATGTTTAACTACATGAACGCATCTATATATGCACTGTCTATAAAGCACTGATTTATTTTACAATTAAGATCCGTGATAAAAGTTACATGTGAAATAAATCAGTTATTTTGGATTGTTTTCTATTCTCATTTAAAGGTTCATAACCAAATTCCTCAAGCTCTGAGCAACACTTGTACAGTGTTTTATTCGGTTCGTAATCTCCCAAAAAATTTCGGACAGTATGTCACAGACATACACTGGCTGAAATTCTTGTACGTCGCTGTCATCGCTGGACGAATGATCTTTTGAAATGTTCATTCTCATTTGATTCACAATATCAGTTTCAGACGGATTTAATCTTGTTTCAAGTGAATTATTAAAATTTACAAAATCATCTGCCATAACATTTTCAGACGAGGGAATGTTTTTTCGTAACTAAATCCATGAAACACGGTTTTCTGAGAGGGGTAGGTCATCGTTTAAATTTTCAATTAGCTGAGCTAATGGTATGTCATCATCTAGGTCATTTTGTTCAATGATACCAGCTCTTTTGAAACAATTGGCAATTGTTGTAGCCGAAAGTCTGTCCCAGGCAGAACTTAGAAAATCAATTCCACACCGAATCTGAACATCTTACCTCTTTTCGTAGCATCTGGAATATTAAATAATTAAATTAAGCTTGGGTTTGCATTATAAGCTTTCAAACACTTGTATTATTTTGCTACTTGTTTGTAACTGTTTGGTTAACATTGCATACAGAAAATCAGGTAATTATGTCACGTCTAAACAACTGTTTAAGACATCGAATTACTCCTTGATCCATCGGCTGTAAGATAGAGGTCGTATTTGGTGGAAAGAATTCAAGTCTGACAGACTTCAAGTCATCAATTTGTGGATGCGCTGGGCAATTGTCGATGAAAAGAAGGATTTCTTCTTTTGCGTTTAAACATAAGTTGGTCCACTGACTTGACCTAAGTTATGAATATCTTGGATGTCATCCACGGACGTTTATTTATCTTGTTAATCACAGGCAATGACTTAACCCCTTTAAAACAACGGGGGTTCTTGAATTTACTGATCACCAAAAGTCTTAGTTTTTCTGAGCCATCCATGTTCGCACAAGCCAATACAGTTATGCGTTCCTTTCCCTTTTCACCACCGTGGCATTTCTCTCCCTTTAACTGAAGTGTTAGAAGTTTATAGAAAAGTCCCGTTTCGTCAGCGTAAAAAATATCTTTTGGCACATAATCTTTAAGTATCTGAGGAAATGTCTCGGTCTTAAATTTCTCCATAATGCTAAGATCTACTGCAGCAAATTCACAACAAACAGATTTGCTGATAATATCGTGTCTTCTCTTTAAACGTTCAATTAACCCACAAAGAGCAGTGAAATCATCATATCCCAGCATTTTGGAAAGTTCGTTGGCTTTAAACCTTAAAGTTTACCCAACTAAGTAGGATATTTGAACTTCGCGCTCCTCGAACCCATTTCAGCAACGCAATTTTTACCAAATCGCATTTTCTTGCAAGCGGGAGCTAGACAATCCGACTCATATGCCGACTTTATAGAGTCAAGCGTTTTGAGAGTTGTGCTGAGCGTGCTTTTCTTTAATCCATATTTTTCTGCAATTTGGGTTTTTGATAATTTTTTTTATCATCTATTTCATTAATAATTCAAATATTGTATCTAAAGAAATCGCCTTTCGTTTAACACCAGCTTTTGATGGCGTTGCCATTTTTATACTGTAATGTTACAAAGTTACAAGCAAATCAATTGATTTGCAATATTTTGTGAGAACATTTTACTTACCTATACATTCACTCAATTGAATAATTATCGGATAGCCGGTAATGTAATTTGATCCAGCAAAGCTCTACTCATTATTATTTTAAGATCCCGTATGTTGTGATCAAAGTGGTTAACCGCACTAAGTGGAATTATATATATGTACATAATTATGCAAATAGAACATTTTTCAAACATTGAATAATAATTATGTAAAATATATACTGCAACTAATCAATAAAATATATGCTTTCATTTCTGACTTAAACTTTATGGAAAATAAATTTCTAATTTCCGTCCTTTTTAGCTCGACTTTTTTTTTGGAAAAAAAAAAAAAGTAGAGGTATTGTTATAGTCAGGTCGGCGTTGCCGTTGCCGTCCGCAAACTTGTACCTGGATCATAACTTTTTTATTTCTTGGTGTATTGTCTTCATACTTGGCCACAACAACCCTTGGGACAAGACCTTTCAGTAGACCACACTAACCTTGACCTTCATCCATAAATGACCTTGACCTTCAAGGTTAAAAGTCCAATTTTGCTTGTTCATGCTGTTATTGGCTGTAACTTTGTTATTTTTGAATGGATTGTCTTCAAACTTGAACATAATAATCTTCAAGGATATCCCTTAAAAATTTCCCGCCAGACCTTGACCTTCACTCATAAATGACCTTGACTTTGAAGGTCAAATATTAAATTTTTTATATTTTTGGCTATTGTTGGCTGTAACTTTGTTATTTTTGAATGGATTGTCTTCAAACTTGAACATACTTATCTTCCGGGATATCCCTTAAAAATAACTAGACAGACCTTGACCTTCACTCATAAATGACCTTGACTTTGAAGGTCAAATTATTGAAATTTTCATTTTTTTGGCTATTATTGGCTGTAACTTTGTTATTTTTGAATGGATTGTCTTGAAACTTGAACATAATAATCTTCAAATATACTGTTAAAAATATACCGAAAGACCTTGACCTTCACTCAATAATGACATTGTCTTTGAAGGTCAAATTATTGAAATTTTCATTGTTTTGGCAGTAACTGACTGTAACTATGCTATTATTGAAGGGATCAACTTCATATTATAACAGAACATTCTTAAGGACCAGACCTCGTTGTTTATCAAACCCAAATTTGCTTGGGCTCTTTAATGACCTTGACCTTGAAGGTTAAATTACTGAATTTTCTCAGATGTGTGCATTAAATGACAATAATTATATATTTATTGGTGTGTGTGTGTGTGTGTATATATATATATATATATTTACAACAACAACAAGAATTGTGTCATTGTTTCTATTTATAGAATTGCGTCATTGTTTCTATTTTTAGAAATTGCGTCATTGTTGCTATTTATAGAAGTTGCGTCATTGTTTCTATTTTTAGAAATTGCGTCATTGTTGCTATTTTTAGGATTGCGTCATTGTTTCTATTTATAGAAATTGCGTCATTGTTGCTATTTATAGAAATTGCGTCATTGTTTCTATTTTTAGGAATTGCGTCATTGGTGCTATTTATAGAAATTGCGTCATTGTTTCTATTTTTAGGAATTGCGTCATTGGTGCTATTTATAGAAATTGCGTCATTGTTTCTATTTTTAGAAATTGCGTCATTGTTGCTATTTATAGAAATTGCGTCATTGTTTCTATTTTTAGAAATTGCGTCATTGTTTCTATTTTTAGAAATTGCGTCATTGTTTCTTTTTTTAGAAATTGCGTCATTGTTGCTATTTTTAGAAATTGCGTCATTGTTGCTTTTTTTAAAAATTGCTTCATTTTTTCTATTTTTAGAAATTGCGTCATTGTTGCTATTTTTAGAAATTGCGTCATTGTTGCTATTTTTAGAAATTGCGTCATTGTTTCTATTTTTAGAAATTGCGTCATTGTTTCTATTTTTAGAAATTGCGTCATTGTTGCTATTTATAGAAATTGCGTCATTGTTTCTGTTTTTAGAAATTGCGTCATTGTTTCTATTTTTAGAAATTGCGTCATTGTTTCTATTTTTAGAAATTGCGTCATGTTGCTATTTTTAGAAATTGCGTAATGTTGCTATTTTTAGAAATTGCGTAATGTTTCTATTAATAAATATATACAAAATATATAAACAAAACTAATGTGACAAGACAGACCAACTAAATTTATAAAAAGGAAACGTTAAGATATGTTCAAACCTTTCTATGTTTGCGTTTAGAAAAAGTAAAAAGTCGAGCGTTGCCCCCGCCCGGCGGTGGCTTTTGTTACATGAAATGTTTAAACCGGTAATATCTTTATAAATAATGCATTTTAGAACCTACAATATTAATAAATCTTAATTCGAGCATCATATTTATGATTTAAAACCATAAAAAAAGTGTGATACACGATCTTTAAGCATAATGATACTCTTTTCTTATATCTTCTTAAATGTGCATGGATTATGCTAAAATTAGTGACGGTGTCGCCTGAGACTTGCAAGGACCAGGAGATATGCAAGTTCCGTTCACGGTTTTAAAATGACTTGCCGATATCATGATGTAGTTCATAAGACTCGCAAATCATGACCCATAGTAAAACTTCTCAGCTGAGGATAACAAGTCTATTCCACGTATTAACCAATGGTTTTATTCTGAAACAAAGGCAACATTGCCGCAAAATTCGCACTTCACGAAAGCTTTTGACAGAGATTATGTCGTTTTAGATATGCGTATAGGAGATATGGTCAGGGAAATATCCAGAAAATTATCTGTTAATTTTATCATCTAGTGAACTTGACCTTGCAAATATTAACCTTAATTACATATGTCACACTTGTACTTATAATAATTATCATTTGTGTTACAATCCATCAATAAATGATGACAAAATTGTCCTATGCACAAACTTTGACCTCTCTATGTGACATTGGCTTTGGCAGGGACCTAGTTTATGTGCGCGATAAGCCTCACAATGGTGAACATTTATGCCAAGTTATTAAAATTCCCAGATGATTGAAGTTTGGCTCCGAACAAGCACTTTTCAATGACCGCGCTTTGAAGATTGGAACCAGTCGGCTCTTGTCGGAGCCATTCGGTAATATGTTGTTTCCCATCTTCAAATCGCGGCGCATTTGAATACGGCAAAGCTGGGGAGCCAATTTGAATTTGTAGAACGAATTTGTAAATGGAGTAAAACTGCGATAATCTTGGTGAGCTTTTCGGCTGTTGCGTTGTATATATTAATGTTGAAGTTTAAAATTGACCATAATCGTGGCGAATGATATCTTCTGTGTCGATGGACAAAATAATTTTGTAAAAATACTGGAAATGGAAATAAAATACATGGTGAATCTGACGGTAGGTATGCGGATTTTTTCCAGCGAATATTTTTATCTTGTGTATTATTATAGAGGTTGAAATGTGATTTACTGTTAAAACGGCTTGTATTAAGTATTTTGATATATATGATCAGTACACGTGCAATTGACAAATTTACATTTCATTCGGATTTCAAATGTGTTTTGAGCTCCGCACCCCAAGTGTCTGTGAACATTTGTGCCACATATTTGATAAACAAGATCAACAAGAAAAGGCGGCGTTTAATGAAAGCAACCCCAATATGACCCAGCAACAAGAACCAGTGACAAGGAGCCCAGACGGACCCAAACAAAAAAACGGGACAGGGCACAAGGCAGAGCACGGACAAGCTTATCACTAAAATGATAAATAATTTGTATCTGATCAGGAATTCATAAAAAACAAATAAATGATTGAATAATTTGTAAATGACAAGAAATTCATAGAAAACAAATAAATAGAGTTATATTGAAATCCCTCTATGCATGTAGAAGTTTTGCTTCGGACAAGCGTTTTCAATGATCTCTAAATGTGACCTTGCCTTTTGACCTGAAGTCCTAGTAGTTAAGGCGCATGACACTGCTTCATATAAAGTGGTGAACATTTGAGTTTTATTAGAATCCCTGCATATGTGTAGGAAATATGCTCTGGACAAAACTTGGACGCCGCCCGCCCATCAGGAGGAAACTATAACTATAATAATAATAATAATGTGATGCTCGTGTCGCCGGGCCACTCATTCGGGGATATAATGACAACATGGGTCGACAGATTTTCAATGGGTTTAATATTGTCATGGAAACATGGAAAGATACGCTCCTGTAATACATGACATAAACAAAACAATATAAATACAATGTCAAAATAGGGGATTAGCAATACATATTCATAATATCAAAGCAATGCACGACAAACATTACATATTATAGTTTCAAATACACATGATTACCTGTAGATATATTTATATATAACTACAAAATGGATATTTAATGTTTCAGCACAAAAATGGCTTGTTTACATTTTCAAAGTATGGCGGATATCACTTGATCGAATGTGATTGGTTAATATGCTCGTGCGGGGAAAATCAATACGTTAGATAGATTACAGGTGTAAGAGGGATAAATATTGGTAAATAGCTAATACAGGTGTACGACTACCAATATCTAATACAGGTCTACGACTACCACTACGCTTACACAAGCTACTATCTCTATAATTGGTGTTCAGATTTACTATTTGATTGCAGTATAATGTTATTATGACTAGTTGTATATTTATTTATGTCTCTGAAACAGAATAAACATTAAAGTATACAAAAACATACATGTTATAACATAGTTATACATTAACCCTATGACATATTCCCCCCAGCTACAAAAATGTCGTCCCGACATTTTCAGTCTAGTAAACAATCTACATCTGAAAAAAAAAAAAATATATATTCAGATTATCTGCTTGTGGCGTTAACGTCCACCTGAAATAAATAAATGTATATTAGTATCATGTATATAATATAGGACATACATTTAATATACTTCAATCCCACTTAGTGAGTAATAAATATTCGCGATTCAGGATTTAGAAGTCCATTCTTTGCACATATGGAGAGCTTTCAGAGGTAAGTATCATCTCCTTAGAATTTTAAGTATGAATCCCTTGGATCTCACACACGGTAAGTATATGATTGCATATATATATATAGTTGCATATGGTTGCATATATAATGCGTTTACATCTGTCAACATAGTTTTGTATCCTTTGAGGTAAGTATATAGTTTCCCAATTTGTTACATGCTTTCTTTCAGACCTTATATACAAAATACATATATGGTAAGTATTCAAAGTCTACACAGTTTGAATGATGTAACAGGTAAGTAATCATACTTTCATTTCAGACGCACTATATGAGGTAAGTAAAAATAAATATAATTTCACTGAATTGATCAATTTCATGTTTTCAGTCTTTGCATAACTCTGTCTATGTATAACATTTTTACTGTAAACACTGTTATGTCGTCCAGTCGCCGCTAGATTGCCAGTTTGGTACACGCCTCTGTCGCTTCGGTCTCTCGAAGTTTGTGGACGACTCTGTATTTGGATGCTCGCTATTCATCTGCCTTCTCTGTGGTATGATGTATTTTTCAGTACTTTCGCTGTTGTTGTTGTTGTCACTTGTTACTGTTGTTTTAATTGGAAGTAGAAGGTTTCTATGCAAGGTTTTAGTTTTCTTTGTTGTTGAATTCTTCTTTTTGATGACATATACTGGCGTATCTTTGTTTGGTTGTTCTAAAATGATATATGGTTCTGTTTCATATTTGTCCGCAATCTTATGTTTACCTCTGATGGTGACATTTCTGGCTAGAACAATATCTCCTGGTTGTAAATTTGATGCTCTTGATCTTCTGTCGTATAATTCTTTGTTTTTCATGGCTGTATCTTCTGCAGATTCTTTTGCTTTTGCATATGAATATGTTAACCTGTCTTTGAGCTTTTTGACGTATTCATTTCTTGATTTCGACTGTATTTCGTCCAAGTAGAGCATCTATAGCCAACTTAGGATGTCTTCCAAACATTAGGAAATATGGGGAGAATCCAGTACTGTGATGTATCGTGACGTTGTAAGCGTGTACCAGAGGTCCGACATAAGCTTTCCAGTCACTTTTCTTGCTCTCTTCCAATGTCCCAAGCATTTTCAAAAGGGTCTGATTGAATCTTTCCGTCATACCGTTGCCCATAGCGTGATATGGCGTGGTTCGAGATTTGGCGATGTTTCCTAATTTGCACAGTTCTTGTATCATTCCAGATTCGAAATTGGCACCTTGATCGCTGTGTATTCTTGATGGAAATCCATAGTGGATTATAAATTGATCGAATAGCACTCTTGCAGTCGTCTTGGCTGTTTGATTCTTGGTAGGGTAGGCCTGGGCGTATCTGGTAAAGTGATCTGTTATCACCAAGATATGCTCAAACCCACCCTTGGAACGCTCAAGGCTGAGGAAATCGACACATATGAGTTCCATCGGTGCGCTGGACGAGATGTTCACTAAGGGGGCTACAGATGACTGTGACTTTCTAGCGATGCAACGTGGACACTTGTTGACCTTTTCCTCGATGTAAGAGTCCATTCCAGACCAAAAGAACCTCTGTTTGAAAAGAGAAATTGTTCTGTCCCGACCCTGGTGTCCTAGGTCATCATGTAAGGCTTGAAACACTTCTTCTCTGATTGTTTCTGGTAATATTAACTGTTTATACTGTTGACCTTTGTATCGACTGTATCTATAGAGAATACCATCCCTGAGTTCAAGATTGTCCCAATCCCTCAAGTATTTGGCTGCTGGACTAATGCTTCCACTGACCCGCTTAGCAGACGGTCTAGTGCCTTTTTCCATGTGCTCTATAAGTTGAGATATGACTGGGTCTTTTATGTTGAGCTTTCATCCAATCTTTGGAACTCAGTGATTCAGATTCTAAGATATCGGATGGAATTTCTTGCGATGTGACTCGATCAACAATGTCTATTGAGTCTGGATGGACGACGGAGAATGCAAGTGGTGTTTCTGATGGAAGTGAAGTTTCTGCTAATGACATTGCTGATATGACATTTTCATTAATGGTCTTTTCATTTGACTGATTCTGTGGGATTCTAGAAAGGCCATCTGCGTCGGCATTGTTCTTTCCCGATCTGTATGTTGTCTTGAAGTTATAGTTTGACAGTGCTGCAAGCCATCTATGTCCCGTTGCGTCTAATTTGGCAGAGGTAGTGACATACGTCAAAGGGTTATTATCTGTAACAACTTCAAATACAGCGCCATAAAGATAGTCGTGAAATTTTTCAGTGACGGACCATTTCAGAGCGAGGTATTCCAGCTTGTGTGCAGGGTAGTTTTTCTCTGACGGTTTTAAACTTCTACTTGCATAGGCGATGACACGATCGATTCCCTCTTGACGTTGGTATAATACTGCTCCGAGGCCTTTGGAAGAAGCATCCGTATGAAGTTTAAACGGGAGGTCGTAATCGGCATATGCGAGGATAGGTGGATTGATCAGTTTGGATTTCAGTTCTTCAAATGCTGACTGTTGTTCTTTTCCCATACAAATGGTTGTCTTTTGTTTTTCTTTTTGGATGGTTTGTCACCTTTCAATGAATGTCCTATCAACAGATTGTTTAGTGGTCGAGCAATTTCAGCAAATCCTTTAATGAATCTTCTAAAGTATCCAACAAATCCTAAAAATTTTCTAACTTCTTTCACAGATTTTGGTATCGGCCAATTTTCGACGACTTTTGTCTTTTCTGGATCTGTTTGTATGCCTTGTTTTGAAACTACATGACCAAGGTAAGTAACACTATTTTTGAAGAACTCGCATTTCTTGGGATTGATTGTCAAGTTGTTGGTTGATAAACGCTGAAAAACGGCATCTAGGCGATCTATGTGTGTGTCTATGTCTTTGGAGAAAATGATTATATCATCCAGGTAGATTAAACAGTCTCTCAAGTTTAGGTCACCCATGCATCGCTTCATGAGGCGCTGGAATGTCGCGGGGGCGTTACAGAGGCCGAATGGCATCCTATTGCACTCGTAGAATCCAATTCCCCAAACTTGAAAAGCGGTCTTCTCCTTATCTGACTCTTCCATTTCCACTTGCCAGTAACCAGATTTTAAATCGAGTTTTGAAAAGTATTGTGAACCAGCCAAAAGATGTAAGGTATCGTCAATTCTAGGGATAGGGTAGGCGTCTTTCTTCGTTCTACTATTAAGCTTGCGGTAGTCGATACAAAAGCGAATGTTTCCATCTTTCTTTTTAATGATAACAACGTTCGAAGACCAAGGACTGTTTGACTCTTTGATTGCACCTATTGTCAACATTTCTTGCAGATGTTCTCGAACTTTATTGTAAATTGCAGGAGGGACTCGTCTATAAGGTTCCTTGAATGGGGTATCATCTGAGAGCTCAATTTTATGACGGACTGCTGTAGTATGTCCGAGATTATGCGGACCCTTCGGAAACACTGATTCCCATTTGCTGAAGAGATTGTAAACTTTTTGTTTCTGTTCAGTTGTAAGTTGTGATTCTTCTATGTCTACACCATAAGCTTGTCTAATATTCTTTTCATCATTTACTTTGTTTTCCTTTTCTTTTTCAGGTACAGTCTGAAGATGTGACGTGATGTAGTCTGTGTGTTCCGGTAAGTATTGTCTACTGATATCATATTTGTTTTCCTTTTCTTTTTCAGGTTTATCGCTGCCGATGTCTGCGTGTCTTAACACCTTTACTTCATTGAGCTGACAGATTTCAGTTTTAGCTGGAATTTTCAGAACTTTTGCAGAAATGTTACATATCTTCACGGAACACGTGCGGTCTTTCCTGAATTAGTAAGTCGAACAACACGAGAGGTAACTAATGATTTTTGTTGATAATTGTCTTCAATTGGTTCAGTAACAGCTGCCTCAACATTCCTAGTTTTGCGTACTAAGCCACTTATTGTTCTACTTCCATAGGATTGAGTGTTATAGGCTGTGTTGACGTAACGATACCAACTGACGCAGAAGCAATAGACATAAATGCAGACTTCCATGCATCTGGTGTATCTTCTTTTCAGGATTGTGTTCTTTTAGTTCCCGTATAACGTTTGTGCCTATCAACACAGGGACATTATGATGGTATTCAATTGTTGGTACAACAAGAAATAGAGTTGTAACTGAGCCATGAGAGAATGTTTTGCTTTGTATTGTAGCTTCAATATATCCCAGAAAAATTTAAAAATGTTTCCCTTTTGTTTTAACCTCTAATCCCAAGGCCTAAACTATTAAAAAATTGTTGGGGAATGATTTTAAATTTTGAAATTGAACACCATGGGAACCGCTACTAAAGTGCTTTTTTTTACGCCTTCCAAAACAAGTCTTTCATTTTTCGAACCTACAATCGTTCTAAGTTGCATTTGGCAATTTTTGATTTGTTGCCTTTTTCATCCCCCGCATGGAAGCATTTTGATTTAAATCGTCCTTAAATGCTTTTTTTTTTTGATCCTTTTCTGCTGGGTTTTTCCCTTTTGGTTCTTTCTATATCCTTTCTGTCTTCGTTGCTTTCTTTTGGTGATTTAGGTGGTATTTTCTGTCGGTGGTCTTGTCTATCGTAATACTCCATATAATATGGTCGTCCTGGTGGCCCATAGAAGTCACCAGAATACTGTCTTCTGCCTATTGATTATTTAAAAGAGATAAATTTGTATTCTAGGATCTAATTGGCTCATTTCTATTGTCATTTACAATGCTTTACATAATATTTTAAGCCTATTATAGCATTCGGCACGATATGGCCAGTTATGTGTTGACGTGCCGTAAAAATCCAAACAAACAAACAAACAAACAAATTCTGCCTCTAAAGTAGTTTCCTCTATTTGGATTTTCAAAGTAACGTGCATCTCTAGTGTTACCTTTATTGGAGTTTTCTATTCCACCTTTCTTAATGTTAGATATCTCTTGTTCTAATCTATTCATCTTATTCATGAGTGATTTCATCATATTCATTTGTTTGTCCATATAATACGATGTTGTTTTCATGCTTTGTTGTTGCATTTGTATTTCGCCTCGTTGACATGCTTGTGTTTCTTTGCTAAACATTCACTTCTGTAGTCTGTGTGTTTACTGGCTTCACACTTCTTGTGTCTGATGACGTTTTCTTTTAATTTCATCTTCTTCTACTCTAGCCTTCTTACGTAGCACTTCAAATGTCGCATCAGATTCGTATGTAACTCCAGTATTGTTACGGAGCTTTTCACTCTTCAAACCTTTCCAGAACCTTTGTTTAACAAGGCATTCTTCTTTCTTTCAGGTATTTCACCGGTCTCTACTGCTAGCTGCATAATTGTTTCTAGCCTTAGTGCCCAGTCAGATGTGGTCTCTTTTTTTCATCTTGCTTAGCATTGAAGAAGTCCTGCATTATTGAGTCTTCAGTTTGCGTAGTGCCGTATATGTCTTCTAACTTCTTGAGTATAACTGCAGAACTAGCCATTGGATCTATTGTCAAAAAGAACCTTTCTTGTATGACCCTTCAAAGAATTTCTTATTGTCTGCGCTATCAAATACTCTGGGTAGATTCCACCTCTTAATGATACATTCCACCTCTATCTTCCAAACTTTGAAATCATTTCATCAAACTGAGGAATTTTTTGGTTTTCCAAATCCACTTCGATTACTGTTTTGTTCTACCTTTGTGAATTGTGTGCTTTCCTTCTCTGTGTCATCATGAATGGATTCTTTTCTCCTTATCTCTTCTCCAACTTGGTCTGATAATCTTTCTTCTTGACGTTTTAATATCACAATCCTTTGTGTTCTCAGACTTTCGAGTTCCATCTGTTTCTGAATTTCTTTTTCAAGCCTTTCTCGTTCCGTTCTCTTCTGGCTTAATTCGTCCTTCGCTATTTGCAGTCTACGAATTCTTTCTACTAACTGTCTTTTTTCCTGTTCCTTTATTTCTCTCTCGTATTCTATATGTCTGTTTTGTTCGTATAATTTTTGTAACAGTTTTTGTTCTCTTTCTGTCTCAAATCTCACTCTTTCTTCTTCCATCCATTGTTGTCCTCTAGGGTGATACTCTCTATATTCTTCTGGAACAATATTATATGTTGCGTCGGTACATCGACGTTCAATCTTTGGTTTAACAGTGTCATTTCTATTCCCTCTATAATCCTCAAGTTTTGATATCCCCGTAATTTCCTGTATAACCATGTACGTGTTCAAGCATATCTGTTGAATCTGGGATAACATCTTCGTAATTCCTCCGTCTATAATATGTGGAGAATCTCCCATCATTTATATGAGTATCAGCTTCAAAATATGGTTCACTGACGAAATTATCTTTAGGTTTGTTATATCTGTACTCTCTTTTATCGGCACCACCAATTTGTCCAAAATCGTCTTGATAATAACATTGTTGTTGTCTATTTATTTTGTCAGAGTCTTTCAAATTCTCTCTGTCAAGTGGATAACATCTGTTTTCAGCAGTGGTAGCATAGTGGCTTGCATTCTGTTTATATGTTGGACTATAATCACCTTTATCATTACCTTTGTCTATATCTGATATCTCATCCATGTAAATAAATCTGTTCGATTCCCCTTTTTTTGGGGAAAATTTTTAACGTTTTTGTTTTTGGTTTTTATACACTTATTTTTTTTTATCATGTCTTTGTACTCTTTAACCGAAGGGCTAGTTACCCTATTTCTTTACGAACCTTTCTTTTAATAACACTTTTTGCTTCTAGGTTTTCCCCATTGTTTTTCTTAGCAAATCACGTTTTTTTTCTTAAGCCCCCCAAATTTTCATCTAGAACCATCATTTTTTTGATAAAGTCATCTGCTATAACAATATCCGGGGTCTGAAATTCCCTCTAACTTTCGGTTGGGCAGCATTGAACCTTTTCTATCAATGTAAAAGAAACGCTTTTTCCTTTCCCACTAAATTTCCTTTAAAAATGTATTTTTCTTTTCGTACTAACGTTTTGCCCTGCCTGTAAGTTTATTTTCTCTGTTCTATAATCTGGCGTTCTCGATACCATATTGCTATTTTGTTCTGAACTGTCATCGGCTCTTCTGTATGCTTGATTAATTGTGCCATTTGACTGTAATATTCTAGTATAACTGCCTTGTCTATCTCTGTCACTATCTTCTGCTTCGTGCTGGTTCGTATTTGCTCTATAGTTATTTGAAGGCATTCTAATCTCTTGTTCATTTCTTGTTTTGTAGTTGGTCTCTTATAGCATCTCTTCTTAACTTTCTGCTTTCTCTTTTAAAACATAGCTCCTTCCATTGTTTTTTTTAAAACACTGCCACAACTCTTGTAACTTATTTCACTAAGTTTTATCTTCACAATATATCACTTGGCCAATCTATTCTGTTCACTTCTCAATATGTTACTTCACTTTCACTTCTCTTAAAAATACTTCACTTCGTCTTCACTTTTTTACAATACTTCACTTCGTCAATCTAATATTCTACTTCACTTCCACTTCCCTTCACAATACTTCACTTCACTAATCTATTCACTTCACTTGTCACTTCCCAATATAATTCTACGCTAATTCACTTTTCACTTAACTTCCCTTCAAAATACTTCACTTCGTCTTCACTTCCACTTCTCTTCACAATACTTCACTTCGTCAATCTAATATTCTACTTCACTTTCACTTCCCTTCACAATGACTCACTTCACTAATCTATTCACTTCACTTGTCACTTCCCAATATATTTCTTCACTAATTCGCTTTTCACTTAACTTCCCTTCAGAATACTTCACTTCGTCTTCACTTCCACTTTTCTTCACAATACTTCACTTCGTCGATCCAATATTCTATTTCCCTTCAAAATACTTAACTTCGTCTTCACTTCCACTTCTCTTCACAATAATTCACTTCGTCAATCTACTTTCTCCACTTCGCAAAATGCTGCTTCACCAATTCACTTTCTTTTTACTTCACACTATATCTCTTCACCACTTGACTTCACAATATTTCAATTTACCAATTCACTTTCTTTTTACTTCACGAAATACTGCTTCGCGGATTCACTTTTTCTTCACTTCACAATATATCTCTTCAACACTTCACTTCACAATATTTCACTTCACTTTAACAATTCACTTTCTCTTCATTTCACACAACGCTGCTTCACTAATTCACTTTCTCTACACTTCACAATGTATCTCTTCACCACTTCACTTCACTTCATAATATTTCAATTAACTTTGCCAATTCACTTTCTCTTCACTTCACACAACGCTGCTTCACTAATTCTCTTTCTCTATACTTCACAATGTATCTCTTCACCACTTCACATCACTTCATAATATTTCAATTAACTTTGCCAATTCACTTTCTCTTCATTTCACAAAACGCTGCTTCACTAATTCATTTTTTCTTCACTTCATAAAATGCTGTTTCACTTAACTTCACCTCACAATAGTTCACTTTGCTTTATCAATTCACTTTCTCTTCACTTCATAAAATACTGTTTCACCAGTTAACTTTCTCCTCTTTTTACTTCACAATATAAATCTTCACCAATTCACTTCGACATCAATTCATTTCACTTCACTTGACAATATTTCACTTGGCAATTCACTTTCTCTTTAATTTTCAAAATGCTGATTCACCAATTCAATTTCTCTTCTTTTCACTTCAAACTATATCTATTCAACAACTTTATTTCTCTTTACTTCACAATACAATGCTGATTCACCAATTCAATTTCTCTTCTTTTCACTTCAATCTATATCTATTCAACAACTTTATTTCTCTTTACTTCACAATACATGTGAATCTCTTCACCAATTCCCTTCACAATATATGTTTTCACTAGTTTTGCTGTGTTAGGCTAAGTATTGAGATCTTGTTTGTCTCCATTTTTATGAATGTATCACAATATCAAGTATTTGGTTTTACATTCGTATATACTGGAAAGTGTTGATTCGTTCTCGTGTTTAATTGTTAATTGATTATCGTTTCTGATTTGCGTTTTAAATAAGTTACGAGGATTTAATCGCAGATCGACGATGTATTGTTTCTTTGAGCTATTGTGAGTCTGGTGATTGTACGAATGTAAAACCAAATCCTTGATACTGTGATACATTCATAAAAATGGAGAAAAACAAGATCTCAATACTTAGCCTAACACAGCAAAACTACACTGCCCGTATGCTCGGTTTGACTGAGTCTGTTTATGGCCGCCAGTGGTAATTGCAAGCCACCGTCCACGCCCTCAGGGAGCCATTATAGAACTTTCAATGTTACACGTGCGTGTCACCCCATGATAAGCGGCATATGGTCCCGCAAGTCAAAAACAAGCGTGCGCCAAAGGGGGAAACCAAAAAAACTACTTTAATTATACAATATCTAGATAGGGAGTGACCACATCGGGGAAAAAACCCCGAAACGGTGACCCAAATCATAATCATAATACAATTATTTACCATAATACAATTCTCTACATTGGAATAACAAACACGAGGTATTAACCTGGTAGTTGTCCATAATGACAAATCGATCAAGTCTGCTAACTTATCAGAACTTATCAACTGGCAAAATACCTCCAGACGATCGTTATGTAAGATGACAACGATACCTTAACGCGCAATATTTATTGTACGTGTGACGCCATCTAAAATATATTCAAAATGGCGACAAGTGGCAAATTCAGAAATGTGTCCAAATATTAAGCACGATTACTTGAAAATTAATTTATGTCAGCATTAAAATTTTAAGAATAGATGATAACATTCATGTATACAAATGGTATCTGAAAATCACAATAATACAAGATAAAAGCAGTTACATAAGTAGTAATAATCAAAACAATGCGACGGTTCGAAATACATGAAAATAAACGTATGTCAGCATTAAAATTTTAGGAATAGATGATAAACATTTAGGTAATCAAATGGTATCTGAAAATGACAATTATACAAGATAAAACCAGTTACATAAGTAGTAATAATCAGGGTCAAAGGTCACAGGGGCCTTGACTTAAAAAAAGCTTCTGACAAATTGGTATGCGGGGGTATTCACGCCATGACAGTGGCAGTTCTAGTTTATTTAGCTTACTTTTTACATGACCTACACATTTTCTGTACATTTGTATTTCATATTTTTTAATCAATTTGTTTATGTATGTGTACTTGTCATGTAATAAATCTTAGATCATGGCTGTGCCTAATATTTGTTAGTGTATTAGTTGGACCAGTGTATCTGTACAGGGTACAAACAAATTCTATTTAGACAGAACTAGCATGCTGTCAAAAAATATACATTCTGAATAAAAAGTAAGTACATGTACATGAAGTAACAGATTATGACAACCATTATAAATTTAAAAGAAAACTTGTCTACACCAAATGTACACACATATATTGATACTAAATATTTTCAAAATCACGTATTTAATGACGCTTGAACAATATGATTGTTGTTTAAGTTAAGTTTCTGTAATCCTAATATGATAGTCTTATACGACAGTGCTTAAAATGCATTTGTTTCATTGAATCTTATAATACACGTAATTGTTATTGTTTTAATTTCTTAATTTCTATAATTTTCTGTATTTTAAGGTTATATGTGCCATTAATGATACAATAAGCTTTCAGAAATATGTTCATACTGTTAAGAAATAAATATTAGTGGTTTCACTTTTGATAGCAACATACAATGTGTTTTAGTATTATTTAAGTATTATTGATTATTTATTTGCAATGCTGCAGTTTTCGTTAATTCAATGAGATTTTCGTTTTCTAAACATTTGGCTTCTGCCAGAGCATTTATCTGAAATATAATAGCCCAGATCGAAAAATGTCTGCAAATACAGATTAATATCTTAATCCCGTCCAACAATTTATCAATTATATATAAACATACTTAGTTGTTACCAGTTAATAATGTAAAACCGGCCGTTTATTGGATTTAATCCAAATAATTTTCTATCCAAATGACTATCTTCAGCACAATCATAATAATAATCATATATATCAAAATCTTGTTCACCCAATACTGTTTAATGTACTTTTATATTACAATAATAATAAACAATAATTTTAACCGATAATATTAGGTGCAAATAGTCAGATTTACCAAAAACTGGTTATTATGACTATTACAATATTGGCGAATAGGTGTCGTGAATGCCGTCTTTTATCACTGTGCTGCGCTGCTTGAGTCAGGAACAGGTATATAATATCCCTGTCAGAATATTTTCGAATGCGAATTTTTAGTTTCAAAAGAATCAAATTAATATAGTTACAAAAAATACAAATTTCTTAGTTAACGTTAATCGCTAAGGTGAATACGGTATAATAACAAAGCAAACACATAAAAGAAATATTTCAAATGCATTCTAGTTGTTGCGCTTTGTCACGCATTATACAATTCATCAATATTAAAAGCATGCACATTTTATTAAATATACATGGGTTAGTCTGCAATTAAAGTCGAATGTAATTCAAATATATTTTGCATGAAACCTAACATAATAATTATACATTGTCTTCGTTACTTGTTAAGCTATTTATATGTTATTCCCCACTAGTGTTCTTTGGGAAAATAGATTAGGGAATTTGGTATTTTTTGTAGAAATATAGCATTTTGATGGTTGTATAGATACACGGTCATTTATTAACACGTTTATTTTTCCTCAAGCGATTGGTATCCAAGACATAATAATGATATCAATAATGCCTGAATAAATATGTTTCTTAGAATAGTGAAAAGATATAGAAATAACTAATGAACAGTTGCACACAATAATAGATTAATGTATATATTCCGAGTACAAGGAAGTAAACTTGTATTCTAAGATTTAACCATTTCATGTGTACCAACTCTTTTAAGTCATGCTTATTATTATAGTGTTAGGCGCGTTATCACCAGCAATGTGTCAGTGTTGTTTTAAAAGTGAACTGATCTATTACGGAAGGTGTGTAAGTACGTTGATAGTATATATTATTATATATAACAAAAAAGTAAGAAAGAAAATATTCATGGAAGTTGTTAGCAAGTGTGAGATACATGATCCGATATGTAGCAGATAATAAAGTGTTCCAGTAAAATAAAATAAAATTATTCATCAGATAAATGTTCATTCTAACTTAATTGGAATTTTGCCAATATTTTTTTTCCAAGCAGTATTTCAGAAGGATATCCAAATGATACAATTCCGTTGTTATCAATATTGGAAATACTAATGGCAAATGAGCCCATTGTGTACATTTTAATAGTTCAAAGGCGGTGGCCTTCTTTAATTTGTTCTTCAGATATATGTCTTGTTTCTGTGACATACAACTTGGGTGACCCTTTTGAATCACTTCATTTTTTATATAGTAAGTAGCTTACCCATAGTTTTGTTTTCATTTTTGCCCCTCGTCACCTTCTATCTGGTCTTTATATGAATTTTCTACTTTAATCATATCAATGAATTTAATCATTTCAATGAATTTCTGCTATGAACAATTTACCTGTGGACATTTTGCCCTGTTCTGTTTGGTGTCCTGTTGGATGCGTTCATTTGAATACCACCCTTTCTTGTTGATCTTGTTTTGCATATATTAAACCCAACACACAACAAAAATCATGGTACATTTTGTTTTCTTTATTTTTTACTTTCAAATTTCTGTAAACAAATTGATAGTTAAATAAATGTATCAATGTATTTGGCATTAACGTATGTTTGTTAATGTTAGTGTGTGTTTTTTTTTCTTTCTTCGCAAAAATATCTCTATAAACAAATACATTTATATGTAATGTTAGAATTCTTTAAGATGATTGATAAGGTTTGAATAAGTTCATGTGACACGGATGTTCCCACATGCCACTGCTTTGTCTGTCTACTGACGTACAGCAGACCGGTATGGCAGACTGACAGTTAATTGACTCTAGCTCAAGCCCTTATAAAAGTAAACGTGACAAGGGAAGGGTTTTTACTAAGTCAAGGGTCATTATTCAACAAATACCGGATAAATATACAAACAAAAGCTCAGATGCATAACTGCACATGCTGACCAACATTTCAATGAAGTTTCCTGACTCAAGGTCAAGTACTTTATGGGCTACGCCCGACACAAGTTGTAAATTTCACATTTGTACTAAGTGAATGGCAATAACTCTGACGAAACTGAATTAATCCACTATCGAAACCCCAGATTTACAGCTTCACATGCTAATCAACATTTCTGTAAAGTTTATTGAATCTTGCTTCAATTCTAGAGGTTCACGTAACACAATATTTAGGAATAGTCTTGCTATGTCAAGGGCAATTACTCTACAAATACTGAATACATGTAAATGTACAAGCAATATGTCAGGTGCACAAATATACATGCTGACCAACATTCCTGTGAAATTTCATTACTTTAGATAAATTTCATTTGGAGTTATGCACGACAAAATCTTTTACTTTTACTAAGTCAGAGGCAATAACACCGAATAATAAGTACACATGCTGTCCATCATTCCTGTGAAGTTTCGTGACTCCAAGACATATGATTTTGAGCATCACGTAACACAGCGGACGGACGCACGATCGTGAGCACTCACAAAAGCACAAACATACGGATTGACAATACCAAATCTAAATGACCCCGCCCCAGAGTTGGGACATAAAAAGCGAGAACATTAAAAGTGCAATGGCTATGCTCAAAATATTAAAAATTAAAGTTGTAAAATACTACATTAAAAAAGGTATATCCAAGAATACATAATTGTGTAAATCGGATCAAAACATGAAATGTCGAAACACGATACTACCCTCAAGAAGAACAAGCTAAAATGTCACAAAGGGAAGGACGGTTTACATTTAGAATCACGTTTAATTAGCCAGCCAGCAAAAAAGTCAATTAAATATCACATTGCAATTTCAAATATCTAATAAAATAGAAGACAAAGCTATGAATAAAGGTAATAAAGCTGGGAATAGAGTTGACATTTAAGTATTGCGCTTAGATATGAAATTCCCTATAATAAATTACCTATATTCTTTGCATAAGGACTTTGAATTTTATATTTGTTACAAACTTTAAATGAATATTAAACTCTTTTGCATTTTAAACTTTATCTCTTAGGATATATCAAGTTATGGAAATGAAAATATATTTTTGAAAATATATTAAGTTAAAACTTTATCATATTTGCAGTCAGTATGATGAAAATGAATTTATTTTGATAGTGTGAATCTAAATGCATTACAATTTCTTTTATTTTCATATATAGTAATCCAAAATAATAAATATCAATCTGTAAGTTTCATGTGTTATTGTTACTACACGTAAAACAATAAATTAGATTAAAAGGTAGTGCAATAATAGATTAACTCACATGAGAGCAAAATGTGCATGATAGCATTCATACAAAGTGCTTTAATTTTGTAAAATGTACTAAATTAGAATGACTGAATTCATACAACGCATTGTCATGTGTCGCTTTCTTTTTTATGCTACTGCTTATAGGGTAAAATGTGATTCTTTACGCATCCAGGCATTCAGACCTTTCTTCTAAAGAATTTGATAATTTTCTATTTGATTTTCTTAAAAACAAGACGTTTCCTTCAAAAAGATACTTGGCCGAAGTAACCATGTTCTGTATACATAAAGAAATGTTAGTTATATCCCCGACTTCTAAAACATTTAATAAACATTCAAAGTAGTGAATTAAGGTTAACAGAAATTGAACAAGAAATATTTTATTTTATTCTTACATAGTATAATACATCATTATTTAACTCATTGTGACTCATCTGTCTCAATAGTATTGATGTTAAAAAAAGTACAATCAACTATTTTCAGTTTTTATTATCTTGAGATAATGAATAAAATGAAAGGTTATTAAGGAAATAAACAACTAACTAATTTGTAAAATTATAAACATATTGCAATTTAAATAATTCTCTTGTGACGCAGAGATCGCTTATATTTTTCTGCAAAATTCAATATAGATCTAAGACAAACTGCCTTTAGGGACAATTTGTAGGTAACAAACATTGGCTCTAATACATATTCCACAAGGAATTTGTGTGTCAACGTAAATGAAAGAACACGTTACTGAATATTTCATGCCCTTTCGCTAAAATTAAATGTTTTATTGCCAATCTCTTAACAGATAAATTTTCGTAAAAAGACGCTGTTTATAAAACAATAAAGAGAAAAAAGCTTGGCATCTTACTTAATAAAAAATGGACTAGCGAAGTTTGTGCTGCACAGAAATGAATGTGTTTTTCCTCTCAATTCAACGAATACTTGAATGTATAAATAGAACTCGGTAAATGTATGGTTTCCCCCATCTACATAATTGTGAAACGTACATTTAACATTTAAAATTAATATCATTTGGAAGGAGAACAAATGAATTGTCCGTTTAGATGATAAACATCGAATATATTATGAGGTTATTCTAAATTATTGAGTACAATGAAGAATTCTATTGGACGAGTACATAGTTTGTAAAAAACCAAAATTTAAAGATAAAATGTCAAAAAAGGGAATGAAACAATGTCGGGCAAAAATAATTAATAAGAACTTTTTTTTAAAAAATAATTTAAATGTTTTGTAATTATATTTCAATTTGAAAATTTTGATTATTTTGCATTTTTGAAAATTTTCCCCTTTGTTTTAGAAAGAAAATTTTTCTTCTGTATGTATTATGTAGTTCATTCAAACCCAAAATTTGAAAACGGATTTTTCTTACTTTTGTAACCCTTCCTAAATGTTGAAAAAACCCCCAAAGTTGCCCAAAAATTTATGTATCAGACATTTCAAACGCCGAAATGAAAATCAAACACAACAATTTGCCTTTTAAAAAGGTGACGTTTGTATTTTGAAAAAAAATTTTTTGGTTTTGCTTTTTTTCCCAAATTTAAAAAAAAAATGTAAACAAAAATAAATCTTTTTTTTTTGTCTATAGAAATTGAAAAATTTTTAAAACGATTAGTTTATTACGATATACTTAGAGCTTATCCTCCAAAAAGCAAAATGATTGATAAGTGTTTACACCTCGAATTATGACAATGAAATACGCATGTATTTTGACATTATTTAATATTAAAGTAATCATTTTGGGTGGAAGTACTACAGATTGTACAAAACAATGCAAAGGGCTGTTGATAAAGGCCTGATTTGACATGCACATACATATAAGGGAATCTATTACCCATTTTCCTGTCAGTGGTGTAAATATTATTGTTGAAGAAATTCCATATAGTTTAAAGTTGTCATACCTTGTTATTCTTTTAGATTCTGCATATTGATAATTATTTATCCAGTTTTCATTCAGAAAAAAAAATATCTTAACTTGCAAAAAGATACGCGAAGTATGTGACATGAGGCTGTCTAAGGTTTCGTTTTCCAAGTTATCTAATTCATCTCCTCATATCTAAAATTTTATATTAGGTTTTTCCTACAATTATTCAAAGATGTTTTGTTTACATTTAAGCGACTATTTTATTACCGGTATGTTTCCCTGTAATTGAGACTCATTGTATTTCTATACCCTTCTGTGAAAATATCAGATTGTGGCTGTTTTTCTTTTCGATCCAATACATTTACTAGCTATTTGTTAACACAGATGTAGAAATGTGGCACCAACCAGATGTTTAAAGAGATTCAACATCTTAAAATTGATATTATCCTGCTCTCACTAAAATGTATTAAATTAACTTGTCATGTATGGCCTGTATTGCGAATATAGAGGAATGTCGTTGCGCACAAATATGAATAGGAACCAACATTTCCTAAACATTATTTGATAAATTTATCAGTATTGCTAAGAAAGATAAACATCAACAATGGCATGTATCGTTTCGAACTAAGTCCCTGATTTTGGCAAAATAAAAAATTTCATTTTTATAAATACACAATGTAGGTCACAATAATGAATAAGGTATCTCCTTAAAAAAGAAAACATATAAGAATAACAATGTAACAACGAAATATGACAAAATCAAAGTTGCGACCTTTTAGAGCTTATTTACACCCAAGATAAACCATTTGAATAAATGTACATTTAATCATCTCAGTTTGATATAATTTATTCACGGGTTATTTTCATTCTGGCCGAGTGTGTTTTTTTTTCTTTTATCAAATAGCTGAAGCAATGTCTGGGCAGAAAATAATATTAAATAGCAAACATTTTCTTTATGACATAATTGGTAAATATGTAAATATAATTTGGTATTAAATTTTATAAATTTGCACTCATAAATAAATGTAAAGGACATTGTTTGGGAAGTTTGGGACAACATATGCCCTTGTTTGAAGTAGAAATAGACCTTATTGTTTAGTATGCGCGATTGAAATACATTTAATTCAGATTTGAAAACGGACTTACTGAAATTTTGTAAGCTTATTACTACTCATACTTAAAGGCTCAAACGACGTATAACAATCGTACAGACTCATTTATTACCGCTTTAGTCGTTTATGAAACGTAAAAGTAACATTATTAATAACGTTTAATTACATCAATATATCAATCCAATCTAATAATACCATGTCAGATAGATACAATGAAATGAGAGACGATAATAAAACTGACATTTTTTTCATAGCTGACCCGATGTCACTTTGATTTAGATTATCTAAGAATTAGCTGGAAAAGAAGCAGGATCAAGAATAATGATATTTACATTTCACATATTTTGTTTAAAATAAAGGTAAATATTTGAATGAGTAGAAATTATACAATGTAGAGAAAAAAAAGTTCCAATATGTGTGATTTTGGTTATTTATTAACTGTTGGCATGACTGCTTAAGCTTCTGTTAGGGACAGTAACTAACATTTTTAACTGCCAACCTTGTAGAGGTTAAAATAGTCTGAACCTCAAATTTTTTCAGTTTTGGCGTTTTGAGCGTTCTTCTCAGTTTTTCTTCTTCCTTACACATAACAATAATTGCCGTAGTTTTGTTGTTAATCATTCACATTTGCTTTTGTTATTTATTTTGTTTGTATGAGTCTAAACTGGACATACATTTAAGGTCGTAGCCTGATTGAAATATTGCTGAGCAACCGAACTATAAATTTACTGCTTGGTATATATTATTTCGATTCTAACATGACGTCAACAAATAAATGATATTGCATATTTACACGCACGTTCGGTCCTTCTGCCCTTTGAAAATTCCTGTCGTGTAAGAGTATTTTTGGTAACCACCCACTTAAAAGTAAGCAAACTATTTAAACGATCGAGTAATTAACGTATGTTGGTTGTAGGAGACAGGTTGTGCCCTGTCCTGTTTTTGTTGGGGGTCCTCCTGGGCTCCTTGCCACTGGCTCTGGTTACTGGGTCGGGTGGGGTTGCGTTCGTTGAACGCCGCCATTCCTTGTTGATCTTGTTTATCATATTTTACATCTAATTGAATGATGCAAAGTCTTCTTAAATTAGTATGCCTGTTAAACGTGAATGTGTTGAAAAGTAACACACGTCATCTGCACAGAAGAGATAACAACAAGCTGTCAGATTTCAAAACAGATGAAAATCTTTAGATACTTAATCTTTGTTTCATTCCTTGGTTTATTTTGCCTTGTTAGTAAATACACTTCACCCATCCATATTGACTTATCTTGATTACTAAAGTTGTTCAAGGTCAGGATAGAAGATTAATTTGCACTAAAGGATAACTCATAAATATCACCAGACGTTTTTGACACATTTCTTACGGCGGGGATAGAGAATGCGAGCAAGTATGTACTTGCTTAAGCAATATTAATGAATGATTAGGCAGGTCCGATGTGTAACAAATTAACAATATAAATAGAGAAAACCGGACTTTCTGAAGAAAAAACATTTTAAAATATAGTTAAGACCATACATACATCAAGTAGGACCCCAAAATTGGAGAAGTTTTGCTCTAATTAGATAAAGTTTCACTGATTCCCTTGAGACATAACAAGTATCACATTAAAAGAAGTTAGCCGAATGTCTGTGGTTGCCTTTTTCCATTGGAGTGTTTCTAAAATTACTTCATTCATTTCAGTCTGAATATCGTAAAAAGCTAAGTTTTTTAGGAATTATATTTTGAAAAAAACTTCTTTTATACCACATATTAAACATTTGAAAACTAAATGCCTAAAAGCTTTAAATTTAACTTAAGGTTTTATCAAGTACAAATTGGGGTTCAAATTCTTCCACATTACTGAAATAAATACAGAAGTCTTATCCGATCAAAATTAGATTATTGTTCTGTAGTATATGGGTCTGCAAAAAAATCATATCTTTAAATGCCAGATACCATACAATCACCAGGGTTTTCGTTTAGCTTTAGGTGCTTTTCGCACTTCACCTGGTAGAAAGTCTATATCCGGAAGCTGGGGAACCATCGCTTCATCTTCGTCGAAAAAAGCTATCACTTCAATATGCAACTAGAATTTCATTTAAATAGCAAAAATCCAGCTAAAAATATAATTTTCAAGCCAAGTTATACTGAAAAATTTGTTAACAAACCAAAGGAAATTAAACCATTAGGCCTTCGTTTAAAAGATGATTTAGATAAACTTAAAATTAATCCAGACAGTATCCTTCAAAATGACGATGAGGATGTTCCACCTTGGACTTATAATTCCCGAAAATAAAAATTAACCTTTCAAAATATAAAAAAGTCATCAAATTCACCTGAAATTTCAAAGAGAAGTTTCTAGCAATTAGGGAAGAACATGAAGATTTTATACATTTTAATACGGACGGTTCAAAAGAAGGTTGCAAAAGTAGGTGCGGCTGTGTTTGAAAATAATTTTACATCTAGTATGAGGTTACCAGATAATGCATCAATTTTTACTGCTGAAGCAAAAGCTATCGATTTAGCATTGTCATACATAGCACAGCATACCCACGATAAATTTGTGATATTTTCTGACTCGCTTTCTGTTTTAATATCCATTAAAAATAAAAAATCTGACAATATCATGATAAAGAAACTTCTTTTACGATTTCATGATATACTAAAAACAAAATCTGTTAAATTATATTGGATTCCAAGTCATGTAGGTATACGAGGAAATGAAAAAGTAGATGCTTTAGCTAAACAATCATTAAATTTTCAAAAAAATGACTTATTGTTACCTGCTTGTGATTTTTAGACCGGCTATAAATAAACTCGTATCATCTGAATGGAAAGCAAAATTGGGACAATGCCGTTTTTAATAAACTTCACGATATAAACCCATCTCTTGATGTGTCACCATGTCTATCTCTGTCAAAACCGCCGTGATCAAACAGTTCTTCTTCGATGCCGAATTGGACACACTAAAAATTACCCACTCTTATCTCCTCACAAATGACAATGCCCCTTTCTGTGTAGGTTGTAATGAAAATTTTACTGTCAAGCATTTTCTTCTTGAATGTTATGATTTTTCACAGACCTGTAATAGATTTTATTCTGTAAAATTCACTCAAAGAACTCTTTAATACAATTCCATCAAAAAACATAATTGATTATTTGAAAGAGATAAACTGTATTCTAGGATCTAATTGGTTCATTTCTATTGTCATTTACAAAGTTTTACATAACATTTTAAGCCTATTATAGCATTCGGCACGATATGGCCAGTTATGTGTTGACGTGCCGTAAAAATCCAAACAAACAAACAAACTCGTATCAAACATTATTATAATTTTAAAATGACACTATTCAATCCACTAAATAAAAGAAATGATTTGAAACAGTCACATTACAAGAAAAATATCCATTATAGCTTTGAAGGGAAATGTTTTTATTATAAATTTTTGATAATTGTATTTCTGTCCCGTTAATTTTTAATAGTTATTTTAAAAAAAAACATGAACGAAATTCGATATCATTCATTTTGTTTTTTGTAATGAAAAATACTAAGCAACTGTTTCAATCGTGCTAAAAATGAAACATAAATAGTTGTTGCCCCTGATTGTTCAGACTATTTGTTAAAAAGATCAGAGATTAACTTACAAAAACCAAAACAGATAGACATAACATTATTTAAACAAATATGAACGTTTAAGCCAATAACAAAATACTCAAAAATGCATTACAGTATTTTTTTTCAGCAAGATGAGCCAGCTGCCTTTTAAACATCTTCAAAAATTTAGGCACAAATACTGCATTAACGTATATGTTTTCATAGAACATCTGTGTGGTAGTGAATATGATATTCGCCCCGCCATCTATGGCAAAATTTTAAAGCCTGGTACCAAACGAGATAATTAAAAAAAAACTGAATGTGAATTCTTGAAAGATAACAATTGTATCATAGGACTTTAGATGTTTGATGTATGATCTGAGAGATGAATGTGTAACACATGAGTTTGAACGACTTCATTTATCGGGGAGGCGAAGCCACTTGGGGTTTTGGACAGAATGCAGGGCAAAAACAAGCTGAATAAAGTAACAGTTTTATAAGAGAATATCGTTTCTTCTGCTATCCAGTCAATGCTTTTCTACGATCATTTCCAAACTGATTCAATAATTAAAAGTTTCTAACAAAGAGCACGGATTAAGTCTACTAAATCAGTTCGGGAAATGTAAAAGCAGAAAGCCAAAAAGGCAGTAACAGTCCGGGAAGGTGTTTTATATGTTTTCGGTTTTAAACAGTTCATTTTAAGAAAAAAAATTATTCATTATCTTAAAAGTTATTGCCGAAATTCTATCTAGATGTGATGCCTTTTTAGAATTTAAAGCCGTGCACTGTGTCTAAAAGTGATTGAAAATGCCACACTGACTGTTGAATGATGAATGTAATAATCTTTTACGATTGTCAAACTTATCTAGAAAAAATATAAATTAATGATATTGAACTGACGAAGTTTTAAAAAAACATCCCACTTTAGACAGAGACAGAGCTTTTTAATCAAAGTGCTTGAAAGATGTATCTTGTTTTCAGGAATGGAACATACTTTAGTTCTTTACATACATAGTTCTTTACTCAGGGAAAGGTTTTACATATTATGTAAACATACTAGGAACCCCTGAAGAGCCAGACTGAATTTGTTATAAAACTAAATGAACCAAATATGCACGCACAATTTCTGTTTTTTTAATGACATACTGTATCTTAATTTTCAAAACTTATTCTTTGAGGAACGGAAATAATAAAGCAACTGATTTTTAATATTGTTTAATGTGCTATTGAAACAGCATCAATCAATTAGATATAACTTACATAATAATATATTTTACTGACCTTTTGATAAAAAAAAATAAATGTTGTACATGACTTATGTGTACCTTGTAGACGAACAAACCTGCTCGATGATATTTTGAAATTACATTAATAAATTATTCCTTACCTTGAGATTTATTTTTTGAAAATGAAACCACCAATATGAAAGTTACATCAATATTTATTTGTGTTTTTGAACATTTAGCGTGATTTAACTTTCAGCACTGTTCAAAACAATGTTATATAAATATGAATGGATATTCAGCAATAAATTTCGGGATTATACCTCTTTGGCAATATATCCTTCAAACCGTTTAAAAAATATATGAAAACCAGTTTTCCCTAAAAAAATGTACGATAACACTTTGATGAGATATTTATAGTTTATAGTTTTATTTAGATAAAAAGATATTTATCTGATATTAACCAGCTAACCGAAAACAGTTCTAGATAACTACGCAATGTGTCACATCATAATTAGAAACGACAAATATGCCGCATTTGCTCGATACGGAAAAAATAATCTTTTGTATGGACTGATGTGATTTTCCTATATAAGCCATTTAATCAAGTGATCCCTGTAGCGGCGCTAATATGTCTGTAAAGGTCAATAAGGCCATGTTAAACGCTAAATATCTAATTTCCTTCCACCTGTTTGAAAGATACAGAACGGACACGAAATCTGCTAACAGATGGACAGATGGACAACAAGGTGCATAACATTACAAAAAGTGAGCGTTGATGAAATTTCATGTGGAAATGTTTAATTTCCATGTTTTATAAAGTAAGTCGTTTGTAAAGATATTCGTAGTTAGAATCTCATGTTTATAAAATACGCGTGTCAACATACTGGAGTAAAGTTGACTCTCTCTTTTTTCAATTTAACAAACAAGTGTATGAATACACTTGAGTAATTCGAATTTCTTTAAACGCCAAGTTTTAAAAAGGTTTTTCATAGAGTTTGATGAAGGAACAATTATTATGATTAACTTATTACACGATAAATGTGGTTATGCAAATTAAACACTATACATGTTTATTATATTGAGCATAAAGGTAGTTAACGTTCTGGAAAAATATGCCACAAACAAAAAACAACGTGAACATGTATGTGAAAATAAATTTGCATTCAATAAAGTTTCAACTTGTTATTCATATACATAACAATACACAAAAACGTGTTAAATTCCATCGCTTTTTACTGCATTCCTGTCTTTCATTTGAAAAATTTGTAAAAAAAGTCTATTGAATGAAAATAATATTATATTAATACGCTTTCTCTAGACATTTGAAATACAATATATTTAAAAACTCAGAAAATGAATAAAATGGCAAAAACCAAAGTCGCTAATAACTACAGCAAAATGCAAATAGCATAACATGTTTGTCTTATAATTAAATTCATGAAATGAATGTTAATACTGTTTTAAGATACATACATTGATTATCACACAGACATGTGTTCAGAAATAATTTTATTTATGGTACAAATAGATACAAGTAGTGTAGTGACTGTTCACCTCAGAAAAGAAAACAAACAATATGTATATTCCTCTATAGAGCTGACGGTATTAAAAGAAAAGTTTATTGAAATTTACTGAAAGCTAATCCTGCAAAAGAAACACAAATACAAAAATGCTAAATGTTAACTGCGTAATTTTTAAAATTATTATTTAAAATAAGATCTGAAGTAAAACATGACACTTCATCAATATCAAAGTATTTATTTCTAACTGTGTTATAACTCAATTGTCTATGAAAGCGTTTAAAGGTTTCCATTTAACTCAATTGTAAACGGTTGATAGCATTACATATTGAAAAAAAAATAGTTTGGATTTTATTTCAAATAATTGATTTAAAATTCTTTAATATTTACATATTAATTTCTAAATGTGTTAATACTAATTGTCCGTGAACGCGTTTTCGTGTTTAAACTGGAATCCATTGTAACAAGTAAGGAGTTAAACAGATTGAAAAAAAGCTGCGGATTTTAATAGAGCTGATAAGATCTTAAAATAAGTTTAGTAATGTGGTATACATGTACATAATTTGAAATCCATTAACAGCCTTTTTGTCAATAGAGTATTTTATTTTTGTAAAAGTAAATTCGATTAATTGCACTCATATAGTTTGAAGATGTTTATTGATTACTTATTACTAGTGTCAAAACTTGCATACAATATAACTTATAATAAAATAGTGTATCCTAATTCTTTTTTCTTTAGAAAACAAACCCCATTTGGAAAAAAAATTTATACGCCAATCAAATGAACCCTTTTATAAAATTTATTTGGAAAATCCCTTAAAGCCCATTAATGTATTGTAGTCGGTTAAAATACGATTTGTAACCCTTTTAGTCGTAATTGGGTTTTTTTATTTAATAGCCAAAGCATAAAAAAAAAATACAAAATTAAAAAGCCTAAATTTAAAGGGGAAAAAGAAAAAAAGCGCAAAAAAAAAGCGCAAAATTTAAAAAAATATAACCATATAGTGAATAATCGAAATCACAGTACCCTGTCTTGTAAACCTATAAAAATCAATCTGTACCATGTCTTGAGATTACAAGCACATATAACTTCCTATCACTAGCCTATATATTTTTACTTTGACCTTTCTCGGAATAATAGGAGGTATACGTAGTCTAAGTCTTATTTATGTACTGTGATTACGTAAGACGTTTAATAGCTACAAGAACTCTGCGTAAACAAACATAATTCGAGTATATATGTAAGCATTTCAAAGTAATTCATATTTATGATACTGTAATGATACTTGAAAAGACAAAAACATTGCCATAATAATCAAAACGCAACAACTAATTTGCATGTGCACAGTAATATTATAAGGTCATTGAATATGAGGAAGCTAGAGATAATCAAATTTAGCCAATCAATATGATACTAAGTAATTTTTATTTATAATTTGTTCCCTGGGCTACATAATTGGACCAATGAGATTGCAGGATGTTTTAGATCATAATTATAATAATTGTTTACTCTTTAGGAACATTTTTAATTAGCAATATTTTGAAAATCAATGTTTGTTTGAAATGAATCGTTTTTGTGACAATCCTAATATGACGTATAGGATTAACGACTAAATGTGTCTTTCCTGTTTTTCCCTATTTTAATACATAAAATAGTTTTTGTCTTTTAGATGCTAGAGATCATTAATACAGACATCTTTCTGGGAAAATAAGTATCATTACTTGCCAAGAGAATACTCGAAATATTTGACATGAAGCTGTCTAGTTATTCGATTTCCTACTTATCTTATTCATCTTATGTATCAAGACCTCGTAAAAGGTACTTATATATCAAATGATATAAATTATGTCATGTCAAAGAAGATTTTGGAATGGAAAGAAGTCTGACAGGATTATCTGTAAACCAGTCCTGTCTGCTTTATAAATACCGGTAAATGTCTGTTCCAAATAGATAGGTTTCTACTGCATCATGTATACTCTTTAGATGTTTTTTTATTATTTTCAAATATCATTTACAACATAAATATCTCTTTGATGTCATTAAAGAAAAACAAGGTAAAGAAATATTGCAAATGAAATAAGACATTGATGTAAATGCTTGCAACAGCAACAGGACGATTGTAAAAAATAGAAAAATATAATTATGTGTTTCTCGCCTTTCATTGATTTAATATCATTGCTCGTGGTATCTGTCCTGCTATTGGCAGGCTTTTGCCAGTAAACGTAGACGAGATTACAACTTATTACCGAAAATTTAATAATCTTAATATAATATTCATTAATACAAAAACATGAATAAAATCATTAATTAACCCAGAGAGATTTTACACCTTTAAGAAACGTCAGATTCATGCTATCTTTATGAAAATGTTTTTGTTTTTTTCAAAAGTAAAATTGGCCCAAGTGAAAAAACGTAATTAACATTGAAACGGCATTAAAATTACTAATTTTCCAAAATAGGTCGAATAATTAAATAGCCCTTACAGTGTTGCTAGCAGTTATAATATGGCAATAATTATGGCAAAAATTAATCCATTATGTACTGCTGGCATATTCATTTTTTAAAAGTTCTTAAAAAACATTTTTTTGTTAATGGTTTGCTTTCTTTAAAATGTTTAGCTCATTTGAGGGCATGGAACTTTGAAATAAGAAAATTTACAAAAGTTACAACATGAATGACAATCAGATACAAGAATCCGTAACAATCATTTTCATTTTTCACCTATATTCGGAGAAATACATGTGTTGTTCTATTTTATACTTAGAAGAAGTATAGCCAAGTATTTACTATGGAGAGGGCGGGAACAATCTGCAAGAAACGTAAAGAAAATTGTCAAAACATTTTAAAAGCAATACGATTCTTGTTTGTTTCTCAACCTATATTTGATATGAACCGTCTCACTTCACCGTTTAAACTTGAACATGTCATGTAACAAGTTACAGCCTACATTAATGCAACTTCGATAGACCTCTTATGAATTTCAGACTATAGAATACATGTAACCTTAATGTGTTAAACCATTCAAGAATGATTTAAAGATGATTTATGAGATATTTCCGATTCTTTCAATTTAAAAGAAAACTCTGTAATAATAAAACATTCAATACAATATAGAGAGATTTGAAACGAAATTACAGACCAATATCGATCCAAATGAATTTCTGTAAAACATGACATCAAAGAAGGTTAATATTTGCTTATAAAATCAATGTAAATATTAATCTTAGGGTCTAAAGCTATGCCATATTTCAAACTGCTTAATCAACCATTTTGATTTATATTGTTTAATATGTTAAAATCATCAGTGATAATATAGCTAGGATAAAATGATACCAAGTTGAAAAGCAAATGCTTTTCATGAACAGTTGTTTACATCTATAATTGTACACAGCCCGCCATTTCCTTATTAATCTATTGACAGGTACGTTTCTATGCTGTGTTGTATTTGTTTATTTGTCATGACTTTAACCATGTAACTTCATAATCCATAAAGTGACATTATGCCAATCCAAGGTGTTTAGTGAGTGAACAGGTGAAAGTCTGGTAAGTTTACAGTTTTCTTAACATTTAATTCGACAATTAACTTAGCATGGACGATAAATAACTAACATTGCCTAAGGAAATCTCTGTAAATATGCATCGGAATTACCTGTAAATTTCAATTCATACAGAGAAAGGGCATTCTTTAAAATAAATATTTTATGAAGAATTATCCTAAACATTTTTCAACGACAACTTTTGGACTGTCACCACTTTAACACTCAATCATTTGATATATAATTAGACAATTCAGCTCAACTTGACAATGACAAAAAGGCGCATAATGTCACTTTTAATATCCAAGCGATCTCAGTTATTTAAGTATCATTCCTTTTAATTAATTGTGAGTGTGATCATTTTCTGAAAATAATAAACTTTTATCAATGTGTATTTTTTTGGTTATATTTGAAGTCTCACCAACACTGTACACTGTACATGTCATATGGCGACTTCCCAGTTTTACAAGTGCTCCTCCATATATTATTTCAGGCTTAAACCTAAGTAGAACAAATGACCTTCTTCAACCTTGCTTAATACCTTCTTAACATGAAAAGTCCAAAGTTTCTGGCGGAATTCGAACCTAAAGTGTAGAAGGCATGTGGTTTGATGATAAAGACCTCAACTACTCGATTAAGGACACCACATTTCGACGTGTTATAAGACCATGTTTCGACGTGTTATAAGACCATGTTTCTAATTGAAACTTGCAACTAAGTTGCAAATGCTTATCATTATTTAAGTGACAAAATATTGAACTATTTTTTAGCGAAATCTTATCATTGATTCTTCTAACAGACGTTTTTAAATCCCTTTTCAGTTATTTCAATAACGTTTCATACATTTATGCATCCTCTTTAGTTCTATCTCTCCTAAACCGTAGGTACATATTTGTGTACTTAAATAATAAATTTCAAATATACTGTTCTTACTAAAACTTCCAAGTAAACTTTGATGTGTGGCCTGTATTACAAATGTTGGTGAATGTTATTTCTCACGAATGTCAATAGGGACCCACACATGTTAGTTTATACATAGTGATATATTCATTAAGATGCACACCATCAAACACATGTATACAGCGATGTTTTAAAATATGTGTTTACATATAAATATGTGTAGTGTATTAACCAAAAGAAAACAATTTACACCTAATTAATTGCACTTAAAACTCACGTAAATTACTAAAATGAGGTAAAGATATACAAAAAAACCTTTAATGCATTAGTAACGCAGTAGAAATATTGTCATAATATTGAAAAAAATCAGTCATTAACCACATATAACTTGTCAATTATTACTTTAATCTTTAATATTTTTACATTCCTAAAGTCTAAGTAATACTTTTGTAAGTTTGATTTTATTGAAATATTTTAGCTTATCTAGAGACATGTATCTTCGAGTGTTTAGTACAAGATAAGTATCCCTAAAGTATAGAATAAAATTCGGTTGAAGATTTTGAACATTATCTGGAACTGAACAGTCGCTTTAAATGATTTGATGCAAAATAACTTGATTTCCCAGGACGATAATTTACATCCAAAATAAACTATTTGAATAAATGCACATTTAATTATCTCAGTGGGATCGACTTTAAATCATGATTAATTTTCATTCTGTCTCAATGAGATTTATTTTTACTTTCTTTGTAAAAAAGCAGACACAATGTCTGGGCAGGAATATCAAATATGACACACATATAAATATGGCAACATGCTTAACATTTTATTGTTATATTTACTTTGATTTTAAACATTTGACCGCATTAATTAAATAGAGAGGACACACATTTAAGGAGTTAAAAGATAGAATACCGAACAGTTTGTAGTAGAATTAGGAAAAGACTTCTTTTGTATATAGAAAACGAAATGAAATTTTGTTTGTTACATTTACCTATGAATAAATCATTTTGTATGTCGTATGAAAAAGAGATGCAATATTTTAGGCGTTTCCTCACATGAAAGAAGACTAATGGCGGAATTCGAATCACAGTGGTACGGGATAATTGGTATGAAGTCAACATTTGTGCAAAATTTTTGCAAGCAGCAAATGCTTCTGCCGTATTAAAGCTTTTGACATCGAGTGTAACTGTTAAACTGATCGTATGTCTTCAAAATAGTTAACATTGAATTTCGTAGTTGTTGGAAACATATATTACAAGTTTAAATTATGTCACACAAAGTCTCTTTGAAAGTAAAAGGCTACTGAATGTGTTGAAATGGAAAAACGTCATTTGCACCGTCAATGGAAATAACAGCAAGCATCCTATCAAAACAGACAGTTGGAAACCATTACATACTTAATCTTCCATTCATTTCCTGGTTTATGTTTCCTAATAAGTAGAACAGGTCACTGTCTCATGTTGACTTACTTGATTACAACATTTCTTTAAAGGCCAGTCATAAATAGTAGTGGTTTTGTTTGACACATTTGTTTTTCGGTCAAAACAAGAACGAGAGAAAGTTTGTATTTGCTCAGCAGTATTAATATATATCTGGACAGACCTGATTTTAAAGGAACAAATGTTATTAAAATGCAGACCACATCGTTTGCAAGGTTAACAAACGACTGCTCCAAATGTTACGGATTCTGAATGATAGACCAAAAGAGCTAAATAAGTTTGCTTTAAATGACTTATATGTAAGTTAATGCTCTTCATTCATTACTTTGAGGCCTGTCTCAATGAATTCTTTTTTAAAAGTGAGGCCGATTGTCTGCAGTTGACTCATTCGTGGGAACAAATCAAACTCTTTTTTTCCACTTAAAAATTTAGAAAAGGAGAGATCCTTAAGTCTATGCTCTTAGTTTAAATCATTATTTGTATATTTAGACACGAAAATAAAACAAAACAGTCAAATTATTTCAAACATACAATTCTCAGCTGTGTGATTTGGAGGTAATATTTGTATGGTATCAGACATTAATTTCCGATCATTGTATTTGTGTATATTTGGAAAAAGTTATTTTCCAAATGACATGAACGAAATGTAACAGACTTTATATTTGATAAGTGAAACATATTATGTAGACTAATACACTGATGCTTAACCAAAATGATTACTTGTCACAGACTTTTTATTTTCAAGTATTAGCCGTACTTTAGCGATGGAAAATCATTACGAAACAATTGAATATGTGATACGCTAATGTGCACTATATTCCATGTACAATTATTTGTTATTTTCATATTATTTTTTTAAATGATAATAAAGTATAACAAAAGTAATAGAGGATATTGAATGAGTGCATGTTCAATAACGAATGTATTGCACGAGTATTATGTGAGCCTATGGCGAGCATAATATTATTTTATTCAATAAATTCAGTAATTAACGTATACGAATTTAATATTCTGTTTATCACATACCAAAAATAAAGACCGTTCACACTCCTGCTTGTTTAAACATCTTATATGTCAAATAATATAATATGTTTTGACATCCCTATAATTAAGATAACATGATGACATCTACCTCTACATAATTGCAACTGAATGTTGAAATAGTGCGTACATTTATATGATTTCTAAAACAAAACTCAAGAAAAAAAAATCAAACAAAAACGCCAGAAATAGGCAAAAAATAGGCGAAAACCTAGGGTCATGCTTCATTGTGTTTTAGAGTGCTCTGAAAATAATTATCATAACATCCATTATTTACTTATACACATTTCGCACTAAGTCTTTATATGAAATACCTGTCATTAGGTGATTAAATTTTATTTTAAAAGTCCATTGAATGCATTCAAGATAAAAAACTGATTTTTTGAATTTAAGGAGAAAACTTAAATATGAAAATGTCCGCCCTTTAACGCAAATGATATGTAATATAAAAGTAAAAATCTGATAGCTGATACAAAATTGTGCTATTAGTAATCATGCACGACATATTCACTATTTTAAATAATCCGTCAAACGAAAACAAAAGCGGAACAATTTGTATTAATTTGTATTAAAACGCACTGTTTTTCTTTTGCATTTATAATTATAGTATATAGTATTGCCATTCGAAAAATTATAAATTGCAAAAGTATCTGAAATATTTCAAGTTTACAGTAAATATAATATTGCTGACATGATGTATTTTTTTGCTTAAAATATCCATATTTTTGTAGATGATCGTTTATTACGCTGCATTTATAAATATGTCTGGAACTAAAAATGAAAGTGCGTCTATAGTGTTAGAAACCTAAAAAATGTCTGTTTCTTATACACCAAATGTATTTAAAAATGACCGATAACAACTATATGTCTCAAACATTAATTTCCTGTCGATAAATTGTTCTCAGCTGAGATGAGTGATGAAGCATTCAATCTTTTTGCCAAAAAATGATTTTTCCGCCAGATACAAATAAGCAATAACATTGATGACCCTTGCGAAAATAAACAGTACGTGAGCCAGTTAATTTGTTTTTATTGAAATGGCGTATGCTTAAAATTACAACCTTATTTTAATAAAAACATTTATTTTAAAACTTTGTTATAGTTATAATTAATTATTCTATGCCTGGAGTGTTCTAAGACAATTTAAGCGACGATATTAAGTGTTTTGTTGTTGGGAGTTATAATAATCCAGTCGACTTCACAAAAAAGTGATATAACACAAACACGTGCATACTCTACAAGATGTAAATGTATTCTTCAAAAATCACTAACATCGAGGTATTGGGAAAACATGCGCAAAGTGCATATATTGCGCAATGTGCATATATTATAAACTAACTACTCAGCTGATATTACTGCATCTCCCTTCTTTAAAAAAATGCATTAATGTATCATCATCATCTAAATAATTCATGAGTAAATATTATTTTTTAAAACTCTCTTATATCTGCAAAATGTCCGAGCATTTAATTTCTCCATGAATATCTTTTGCATCAATTTAATTATTTTTTAAACCATCGTTTCTCACAGTACAACCTATTTGGTTTCATTTCTCGACAACTGCGTGTGCGATAAGTTGAATTTATTGTCTACAAATTTGTTCTCCTAAAATCCAAGGCTAGACATGCGCAATGTGCATATATTATAAACTAGCTTATCAGCTGATATTACTAAATTTACAAAGCATTTACTTATTTATTAGTGATATATTGAATTACACTCTACTGTCACGTAAACGTCATTTTCAGATCATTAAATCGTGATAATACACAACACCTTAAAGCATATATATATATCAAACGTCCAAGTTTTTACACCGAAAATGACAGTTATGTTACACTTATGAATACACAGACAACGTTTCAAGAGGTTCCGCAGAACAATGTCATCACAAGTTAGGATTGATGATACAACTCTGATTGTAATTAAACGCTCTCTTTTCTAATTTATATGTTATCCACAAAAAGTAAATAACAATATATTACGATGCATTGTTGTATCATGATAAAGTTGACAAAAATTCAATTTCTAAAATAACCAATGCATTCATTGCATCCCATGAGTATTAAAACAATATGAAAAATTGCGTACAATGTAGCTAAGTGTGAAGAGCATTTTGTTCTTACATCAGGATGAGTTATTATAAACAAGTTCAAACTGACACAAAAACATTAAACACTGCGTGAATACAGGCTGCTATTTGCTATTTGATGCACTGGCAGAAGAAGAAGAAATCAGTTTGAAGATTGAAATATAATATAATTGCCATGACTAATTTAAAGCTCGTAAAACTTAGAACATTATTTCCCATGACGAGCCTTCAAACGATACGGATGCTATCATATTCATTATAATGTAATTTGAGACTTAACTGAAATCGAATAATTTCTCATTCTCATTATAGCCATCGATTTCTTTCAAATATCGTCTGGCAAATACACCGTAAATATTATTATTATTATTATTATTATTATTATTTTGCAAACACAAAAAGATTTTCAGAATGTATAATTATGCAAATTAAGCTATAAACAAAAAAAAAATTTAAAAGGGGGAACGGAGTCAAAATAGATACAACATTTATTTCGATTTTCAAATTGTTTACAGACACTATTGGGATTGTACGTACCCATACATTTTACCGATCTATCAATTCTAGCCAATTAAGATCATTAAGACATGTTCATTGTGGAAATTTAGGCATATCGATACTCGTACAGAATAAAGAAAATGTAATTTGTAATGAACAGAACGACGACGAATATGACAAAGTTGAAAATGTGGCAGGTCGGTTTGATTGAGCATGTTCATGAATGGAACTGGAAAGTGCTAGCTACAGTTCATTCCGCGCTCCACCCTAGCAGCAACATAGGCAGAATTCAGTTTTTAACATGAAGTGGTAAGATTTTGAATTTAGAAAAATTCAAAAAATGTGTTCATACTTGTAATTTAATCTAAAAATAACTTGCACTTTCCATTACCGTCCATGAACAGACTCATTCAAACCGAGCCTTCAACATTTTCAATTATGTCGTTTTGTGCCTTCCAAAGGGAATCGTTTTTTCCCTCTATTTTATATTACCACCATATATTGATAAAGAACTTGCACCATAACAGCGATATAACAGACGGCCAAATTGTCAAATCAGACAGGAAATTGTAGGATGATAAATCTTCCTTTCATTCCCTGGTTTATTTCCCTAATAAGTAAATACAGCCCACTGTATCATGTTGACTTATCCTGATTAGAACAGTATTCTGAGGTCAAAATAGAAGATTAATTTGTACTTTAAGATAACTTATAAACATAACCAGACAGTTGTTTGACATATTTTTACGGCTTAGATAGAATACGAGAAAGTTTATTTTGCTAAGCAAGGATATAAAAGAAATAGACAGTGCTTATTTGAAGCAAATCTATATATGAACATTTTTTGTTAACTAGATGTAAAAGGCATGCAAAACACTGTTAAATTTAATTTTTGATATAGTTTGATAAGGTCCAATTAAAGATAAATTACAATACTTCACGTAAACTTCTTTTGAATACATGCTCTTACATTTTGCTTTGAGGATTGACACAATTAAATTGGTAAAAAAAACTGAAGCCGATTTATGTATAATGCCTTCTTTGGCAAATAGTTCAATCTCATTAATTTCTTTCAGTTTTTCAATATATGTTTTATTAAAATTAAAGATTTTTGAAATCAAGCATGTTTTATTCTAGATAGATGAATGGATTTTTCTAAAAAAACAAATTGAGAAGCTATACGATACTATACGACATCATTTATTTTGATCATAAATCTTTATAGCCATATAACTGAGTACATAACAAAATGTGAAGAAGTTCAATAAGATTTTATGTTCTATAAACAATGTCTTTTTGTTTTGAAAGTTTCATATGAATATATCTTGCAATAATGTACAAGATAGCTAGCGTCACGCACACATTATGCTACACAACTCAAGAATGTTATATATGCAAATAGAACAAAAAATGTTTAGTACAGTATGATTTCAGAGCGATTCAAGAATATAATCTCGGTTTAAAGAAGCTCTCAACTTATCAATCTTATTTGTGATAATAATTTGTATACCGTGTGAATGATATGCCAATTCGGAAAAACATGATCACATTTTACAGAAAACTACTTTAAAAGGTAAAATTAAAACTTTTTTTCAGGCAAAATATTAACTCGCTAACTAAAAAAATGTTCATGCAGAAATCCATGAGGAATTATATACATTTAGTCTTGCACTTTTAATCTGGAAGAAATCATGTCGATAAAACTATGTGCTAAGTAAATATAATGTTTTGAACTGTTACAATATTATGCAAATAACTCATGCATTCATTCATTCCTGCTATTTTGATTTAATATTAAGTAAGAAAACATTTAAAGTTAAAAAAGAAATACATTTGAATGTTAACATGATAAATGTAACAAAACTGTTATATTCATTAATTTTTCCTTTAAGGCGTTCTGTAGAGAGTGTTCTGTAGAGATTTGTTTGCCTCCTTTTTAAATAAGATTAATTACAATCAATTGTATTAGAGTCTCAGTAATGTGCGATGTGAAGCTGTCGCTTCCCTCTTTCCTCTTCTGTATCAATCTATTTATACATCATGAATTCGCTTAGCGTACGTATGTATCAATTGATATCAATTATCTCATGATAGAGACATTTCCTGACTGGAATACGTCCTTCATGATTACGTTTGAATGAGAAACTGTACGAATCATCATTTTCTTAGCTCTGTTTGACATATTAGAGCAACCAGCGAAACACATTTTTATTACCTTAATCTAAAGTTCGTTTTGAAACATAGAATGCAGTTTTGAAGGAGTTGAACACTAGAAGTAAATGAATAACTGACGATTATAGGCTCATAGATTTCAAGAGAAAGCAACAAAGATACAGTTGGAAATTTATCATCTGTAATTCATAAACAAACATAAAGAAAATAATGTGAAATAGCATTTAATGTCACAAGTAAGAAGAAGTAAATACTTGTATGAAAAATGAAATGATACATAATTTCCACTACCCATTTTAAGCTCATAAGCTGAATGATTATTAATTCCCATGACGATTGTACAAAGGATAATTAATACAGATGTAATCGTATGCACTTTAATGTCAGATTTGAGACGGAATGAAAGTCAAATAATGAACGAATTAAGAGTATATTTACAATAATTTGCTTGGGAAGGTAAAAAAAAAACGTTTTCCAGATGAAACAAACTAAGTTGTGAGAACGTTTATTTATTAAAAAGTAATATAATTAATTTTTAAATCGTTTCTTGAATATGTATAATTAGAGAATAAATTTTTGCCTGTATCCGTCTTAAAATAATTAACCAGAATCTAAAATAGAAACACGAAGATCGGCAAGACTGAGTCATGTTCATAGAACAAAACCCCTCGGCAACATACAGCCTAACAGGATCGTGGTAAATGGGCCATGTTGGGCACCAAACAGGTTCTGCAACAACATAAAGATTAAAAAAAGGGCAAAGCAGACAGAGCGCTAATGAAAGGTAATTGTAAACAATCAAATAACAATCACCTGACAAGTTTATATTTGACCAGAAAGTTTCATTTGAAAGAGGGATAAAAGGGGGTTAGAAGGAGAGATATTAAAGGGAATGAGAAATTATCAAATATTAAAGCGGAGGAAAACAGATCGTAGAAAGTGTGGTTTTGGACATCTTCTAGTAATGACGTCTGAAATCACACCATTATCTTTTTTTTCTAATTTAGATATTCCTCTGGTACACCAGCGCCAAAAGTACTTATCATGCTAACTTAGTTTAATTAAGTGTTTCAGGAGTAGGTATTTCCTTTTTCTTTAAAAATAAGAACAGTGTTTGTTAATTTTAACATATTTATTTAAGCTCGATTGCGAAACAAGTTCTTGCAATTTATATTGATTACTTTTGAGTCCGCTTCCTGGAACTAACCAGTACTGGTATCTTATGAAGAAACATGGTTGTGACCTGAGTAGGGCTCGACCCCATAATCTCTGAGTTGAGAGGCACCTTTACCACTAGGCCACCGCTTCCCTTATACAGTTTTTGATATAGATGAATACACTTGTAAATCAAGGGGAAAAAAGTATTGTTCATCAACATTGACCTGGCACTCTTGCATTTGACCATATCACAAACACACAATAAGATACGATTTTCAAAGATCGAAATTTGGAATATAAATATACAAATGTATATTAATTTATAGAAGCAGTATGCTAATTTTCATGATTTTTTTAAAATATGTGTATACATATAATTATGTGTAGTGACCGAAAGGAAACAATTCACACCTAATTAATTGCACTTACAACTCAAGTAAATTACTAAAATGAGGTAAAAATGTGCAAAAAAACCACCTTTAATGCATTAGTAACGCAGAGGAAATATTGTCTTAATATTGAAAAAATTAGTCATTAACCAAATATAACCTGTCAATTATTACTTTAATCTTTAATATTTTTACATTCCTAAAGTCTAAGTAATACTTTTTTAAGTTTGATTTTATTGAAATATTTTGGCTTGTCTAGAGACATGTATCTTTAAGTGTTTAGTACAAGATAAGTATCCCTTAAGTATAGTATAAAATTCGGATGAAGATTTTGAACATTATCTGGAACTGAACAGTCGCTTTAAATGATTTGATGTATAATAACTTGATTTCCAATGACGATAATTTACATCCAAAATAAACTATTTGAATAAATGCACATTTTATTATCTCAGTGGGATCGACTTTAAATCATGATTAATTTTCATTATGTCTCAATGTCTGGGCAGGCATATCAAATATGACACACATATAAATATGGCAACATGCTTATCATTTTATTGTTATATTTACTTTGATATTTAAACATTTGACCGCATTATTTAAATAGAGAGGACACACATTTAAGGAGTTAAAAGATAGAAGACCGAACAGTTTGTAGTAGAATTAGGAAAAGACTTCTTTTGTATATAGAAAACGAAATGAAATTTTGTTTGTTACATTAACCTATGAATGAATCATTTTGTATGTCGTATGAAAAAGAGATGCAATATTTTAGGCGTTTCCTCACATGAAAGAAGACTAATGGCGGAATTCGAATCACAGTGGTACGGGATAATTGGTATGAATTCAACATTTGTGCAAAATTTTGCAAGCAGCAAATGCTTCTGTCGTATTAAAGCTTTTGACATCGAGTGTAACTTTTAAACTGATCTTATGTCTTCAAAATAGTTAACATTGATTTCGTAGTTGTTGGAAACATATATTACAAGTTTAAATTATGTCACACAAAGTCTCTTTGAAAGTAAAAGGCTACTGAATGTGTTGAAATGGAAAAAAACGTCATTTGCACCGTCAGTGGAAATAACAGCAAGCATCCTATCAAAACAGACAGTTGGAAACCATTACATACTTAATCTTCCATTCATTTCCTGGTTTATGTTTCCTAATAAGTAGAACAGGTCACTGTCTCATGTTGACTTACTTGATTACAACATTTCTTTAAAGGCCGGTCACAAATAGTAGTGGTTTTGTTTGACACATTTGTTTTTCGGTCAAAACAAGAACGAGAGAAAGTTTGTATTTGCTCAGCAGTATTAATATATATCTGGACAGACATGATTTTAAAGGAACAAATGTTATTAAATTGCTGACCACATCGTTTGCAATGTTCACGGAAGACTGCTCCAAATGTAACGGATTCTGAATGATAGACCAACAGAGCTAAATAAGTTTGCTTTAAATGACTTATATGTAAGTTAATGCTCTTCATTCATTACTTGGAGGCCTGTTTCAATGAATTTTTTTTTTAAAAGTGATGCCGATTGTCTGTAGTTGACTCATTCGTGGGAATAAATCAAACTCTTTTTTCCACTCAAAAATTTAGAAAAGGAGCGATCCTTAAGTCTATGCTCTTGGTTTAAATCATTATTTGTATATTGTTTTCGACATTTAGCCACGAAAATAAAACAAAACAGTCAAATTATTTCAAACATACAATTCACAGCTGTGTGATTTGGAGGTAATATTTGTATGGTATCAGACATTAATTTCCGATCATTGTATTAAGTGTATATTTGGAAAAAGTTATTTTCCAAATGACATGAACGAAATGTAACAGACGTTATATTTGGTAAGTTAAAAATACTATGTAGACTATTACACTGATGCATAGACAAAATAATTACATTTCACAGACTTTTTATTTTCAAGTATCACCCGTACTTTAGCGATGGAAAATCATTACGAAACAATTGAATATGTGATACGCAAATGTGCACTATATTTCATGTAATATTTTTTTGTGTTTCATTTTATAATATATTTTTTTAAATGTTAATAAAGTATAACAAATTTTAAAGTAATACAGGATTTTGAATGAGTGCATGTTCAATACTGAATTTATTGCACGAGTTGAATAAACTTATATCGTGCGAGCCTCTTGCGAACAAAATATTGTTTATTCAATGAGTTCAATAAATTAAGTAATTAACGTATACGAATTGTATATTCTGTTTATCACATACCAAAAATAAAGACCGTTCACACTCCTGCTTGTTTAAACATCTTATTTGTCAAATAAAATATGTTTTAACATCCCTATAATTAAGATAACATGATAACATCTACCTCTACATAATTGCAACTCAATGTTGAAATAGTGCGTACATTTATATGATTTCTGAAACAAAACCAAAGAAAAATATCAAACAAAAACGCCAGAAATAGGCAAAACTTGGCAAAAAATGGACATTTTTCACGAAAACCTAGGGTCATGCTTCATTGTGTTTAAGAGTGCTCTGAAAATAATTATCATAACATCCATTATTCACTTATACACATTTCGCACTTAGTCTATATATGAAATTCCTGTCATTAGGTGATTAAATTTTATTTTAAAAGTCCATTGAATGCATTCATGATAAAAAACTGATTCTTTAAATTTAAGGAGAAAACTTTAATATAAGAGCCTGCCCTTTCACGCAAATGACATGTAAAAACCCCGATAGCTGATACAAATTGTGCTATAAGGAAGCATGCATGACAGATTCACTATTTTAAATAATCCGTCAAACGTACACAAAAGCGGAAATATTTGTATTAAAACGCACTATTTTTCTATTGCATTTATAATAAAAGTACTTATTTCTTATTCCACTGAAATATTTGCCATTTTGAAAAATTATAAAAGTATTATCTGAAATATTTCAAGTTTACATTAAATATAATATTGCTGACATGATGTGTTTTTTTTTTTTTGCTTAAAATATCCATATTTTTGTAGATGATGGTTTATTACGCTGCATTGATAAATATGTCTGGAACTAAAAATGAAAGTGCGTCTATAGTGTTAGAAACCTAAAAAATGTCTGTTGCTTATACAGCAAATGTATTTAAAAATAACCGATAACAACTATATGTCTCAAACATTAATTTCCTGTCGATAAATTGTTCTCAGCGGAAATGAGTGATGAAGCATTCAATCTATTTGCCAAAAAATGATTTTTCCGCCAGATACAAAAAAGCAATAACATTGATGACCCTTGCGAAAATAAACAGTACGTGAGCCAGTTAATTTGTTTTTATTGAAATGGCGTATTCTTAAAATTACAACCTTATTTTAATAAAAACATTTATTTTAAAACTTTGTTATAGTTATATTTATTTATTCTAAGAATGGAGTGTTCTAAGACAATTTAAGCGACGATATTTAGTGTTTTGTTGTTGGGAGTTATAATAATCAAGTAGACTTTACAAAATAGTGATATAACACAAACACGTGAATACTCTACAAGATGTAAATTTATTCTCCTAAAATCCCTAACATCGAGGTACTGGAAAAACATGCGCAAAATACATATATTGAGCAGTGTGCATATGTTATAAACTAGCTTCTCATCTTATATTACTACATCTCCCTTCTTTAAAAAAAATGTGCATTAATGTATCATCATAATATAAAGTCTTAATAATTCATGAGTAAATTTTATTTTTTAAAACTCTTTTATCTGCAAAATGTTCGAGCATTTAATATCTCCATGAATATTTTTTGCATCAATTTTAATTATTTTTTAAACCATCGTTTCTCACAGTACAACCTATATGTTTTCATTTCTCGACAACTGCGTGTGTGATTCTACAAATTTGTTCTCCTAAAATCCTAGGCTAGACATACGCAATGTGCATATATTATAAAATAGCTAAG
>NW_026859452.1:0-12767 GCF_026571515.1 Ruditapes philippinarum
TGAAATAGTAGATACATTGTTTTTGCATATTAAAGCCTCTCCAGAGTATAAAAGCAACGTCATTTTGCAATTATTTAAATGTTCGCGAAACTTTGCTCTATCTATAGCTTGACAAACTATAAAGGAGACAGGGGACATATTCGAATGATGACCTCGGTCACATTTTTTAATAACTCAGACATGGTGTTTTGAAGGTACTGATAACTTCTGATATTTCTCTGTCATTGTAATTCTTTCTTGTTTGTGTGTAGGAAATGAGAAGTATTTTTGGGTTTTTACCCGAAACTAAGCATTTTGGTAGCTTTATATGTATTTCTGACTCTCCGAATGGAGGTGAAAAAGTTAAAAATCAAGCTTTGACAGTTGGCGCCAAACAAGTAAGAAATTTCAGATAAATTTTGTGAAAAATCTAAACGTATGACAGACACTTTATTGGTCATTTCTGAAAATGCCATAGCTTGTACTGCGTGTTACTGATATTTTTTTAATGAATCGGGCGGATTCTGGAGTATGCTGCACCTTCATGAAGATTGCCCATATTGGTATATTTGAGGTGTGATTTTCGCTGGGTGGGGGTAAATATAAATTGCTGTCAGTCATTTTTTGAAGGAGCAATGCATGCAAACTATTATTTTCTTCAATGTATGTCATATATCATTGAATAATGCTGTGCAACTGGTTATCTGCCTGTGAAACAGATTTTGAAATATTTGGAATTGTGTTTCTGGCCACACTAAAATACTAAATTGTTCATTTTTAGGTCCCCTGCCCCCTAAATGATAAAAAATATATTAGTTATTACATTATTTGGCTTGCAATTTTGTTAAAGAGTACTTAGCCATATAACTAGTTATTTATAAAATTGAAAATAACAAAAAAATATTTAAGCTTCTTCAATCATATAGTAGATTATCACATAAACCGCGGCGCAGGAGTGTAATAAAGCCATTTATTACATGTTTTTCGGTGGTTTATAGAAATATATCAGTGATATAAAACTGGTAATTTCACTGTTTGAAACAGTGAAATTACCACTTTGATAATTTCACTGTTTTGGATTTAAGCCCCTTACGTTGTTTCAGTGACATACCAGCGTCCACAGTACTGGGTACCAACTTAATGACGTGACGTCTTAAGGTAGCTCGCTACTTTCCGACCGAAATATGACAACATCTCAGATCTTGATGATTTTTGGTATGCAAACATATAAATATGTAAGCTTTACTTCTGCAGCATTATTTTATAAATAAACAGTGTTACTATGACGTCAAAGCGCCCTCTATCGGTGGCGGTAAAATTGCGTCTTTTTTATCAATAAACCGAACTTTTCTTATCAATTTTCATCCGATTTCCTTCATTTTAATTTTATAATGTTCAGTAAATGTATGTGTTTGTAATGATGTCTTTCTTTAACATTAACTTAATAGTCTGCGATTCTACGTCATTTTTCTCTACGTTCTGACGTCCATATATGATGCAAATATCGCGCGATATCGCATTAAAGATTGTGTAATAAAAAAAATTCAACACGGTGAATTTTGCTATTATTTTCCGAGCTTGTAGTGAGATAGTGAAGGAAAATATTTATGCAATAAAAATATAGGGTCAACGCGTAAGATATTTTGCTATTACTGTTTTAAAACTAGAACTATCACTAAATGTGATTAATACCCCCACAAGTCTGCTTCGGAAATGAGGATGTTACTAGTAACAGAATACCTTGTAATAGAATTGAAACATAGAGTTATGGTTGTGGGCAATTAAAGATAATTGTGGTTCATGTATGTTGCATTTCCTTTCAATGTGGTTGGCCATTGATGAAGTTTAATTGAATTACTCTGTAATAAGTCCAGAAAGACAAAGAAAAAGAACAAAGGGCAATAACTCTATAAATACTGAAGATAGAGTTATAGTTCTTGTGCACTGCACTTCCTCTTATTGTGCTTGACCATTGTATGAAGTTGTTTTGAATTCCAACCAGTACGTTTTAAGTTATGCTCCGGACAAGGAAAAGTATCAAAGGGCAGTAACTCTGTATTTTGTCAAAATGGAGTTATGGCTCTTGTGCACTGCACTTCCTTTTAATGTCCTTGACAACTGTATGAAGTTGTACTGAATTCCAAACAGTAGTTTTCAAGTTATGCTCTGGACAAGGAAAAGTAACAAAGGGCAATAACTCTGTAATTAGTCAAGATGGAGTTATGGTTCTTAAGCACTGCACTTCCCCTTATTGTGCTTGGCCATTGTATGAAGTTGTTTTGAATTCCAACCAGTAGTTTTAAAGTCATGCTCTGGACAAGGAAAGAAACAAAAGGGCAGTAACTCTGTAATAAGTCAAAATGGAGTTATGGTTCTTGTGCACTGCACTTCCTCTCAATGTGCTGGACCATTGTATGAAGTTATAATGAATTGCAACAATTAGTCTTCAAGTTATGGTCCGGACAAAAGAAAGCAATGGAAAAGTAATAAAGGGCAATAACTCTGTGATAACTTTAGATAGAGTTATGGTTCTTATGCACTGCACTTCCTCTCAATGTGCTTGACCATTGTATGTAGTTATATTGAATTCCAACCATTAGTCTTCAAGTTATGCTCCGGACAAAAAAAAAGAAGGCAATGGAAAAGCAACAAAGGGCAATAACTCTGTAATTACTTTAGATAGAGTTATGGTTCTTGTGCACTGCACTTCCCCTTATTGTGTTTGACAATTGTATGAAGTTGTTTTGAATTCCAACCAGTAGTTTTCAAGTTATGCCACGGACAAGGAAAAGTAACAAAGGGCAATAACTCTGTAATTAGTCAAGATAGAGTTATGTTTCTTACGCACTGCACTTCCTCTCAATGTGCTTGACCATTGTATGTAGTTATATTGAATTCCAACCATTAGTCTTCAAGTTATGCTCCGGACAAGGAAAATGCAACGGACAAAAAAAAAAAGCAATGGAAAAGCAACAAAGGGCAATAACTCTGTAATTACTTTAGATAGAATTATGGTTCTTGTGCACTGCACTTCCCCTTATTGTGTTTGACAATTGTATGAAGTTGTTTTGAATTCCAACCAGTAGTTTTCAAGTTATGCCACGGACAAGGAAAAGTAACAAAGGGCAATAACTCTGTAATTAGTCAAGATAGAGTTATGGTTCTTGTGCACTGCACTTCCTCTCAATGTGCTTGACCATTGTATGTAGTTATATTGAATTCCAACCATTAGTTTTCAAGTTATGCTCCGGACAAGGAAAATGCAACGGACGTCTGGACCGACCGACCGACCGACCGACCGACCGACCGACCGACCACCGGGTGACTCCTATATACCCCCCCCAAACTTCGTTTTTGGGGGTATAATAAAATAAAGGGTGAGTGAAACGTTATGATTTTGGTGACGTTAATAGATGTTGGCGTTCAAAGAATAATACCAAATAACAATTTTCTTACGTCAAACATAACGATAGTAAGTATAAACAACACAGGGACTTGATGAAATGTATTTTTTAAATTGTTGATTATTTCTCATTGAAAGCATGCGCTAAATGAGCACATTTACAATGTTTAATCCAAAAATTCCTTTTTAAATACTTTTCTAATTTGCAGGACACAGTTTCATACATCTTTTAATTCTAATTTTATAATGTGATGTTGTTAAAGTGTTATATTATTATATGAATTAACTAGTTTCAGTCCAAAAAAATAAGATTCACATATTGCTGTATGAATGAAGTAAGAATATTAGGTCGTTTAGCTTATACCCGTAGAATATTTATTTTACGTTACATTCAGCCTTTAAACACTTTATAAAATCACATACAGGCAGACGAGCCTCGGTGTCAAAACACATCGTAAAATACAATTAAAATAGATATGCATACACATGTGCCGAATAAGTGATAAATAAAAACTAGAAATAATATTCAAATATGTTAAAGGGACTCCACTGAGGTTTTTTGACATGATGGAACTGAAAATATTTTTTCCAGATAAATGTACCATTTGATGTAGGTTTATACCATTAGAGCATTCGCGCACTTCGTTTTTCCAGAATAATTATTAAAAATGAAAAGCGTTTAAACGCTTTTCACCCGAATCGGGCTAACAAAAGCATTGAAATTACGATTTTCAATTTATTTCAAAGTATATTTCTTAACTATCTTCGCATATATTTCTGTTTAAAGTGCCCGGCTCATTTATGTAAGAAATTCAAATGTTGTATGTTTGGCTTTTCAACCTCAGAGGAGTCCCTTTAAGAATATTTAAAAACAAACTGTACAAGAAACAGAAACCTTTATTTTATTTTTATTTTTGCTTACCATTTTTAAGTCTGTGCAATACATAGATTATAAAATTATAATCTAATTAAAATGTCATGATAATTAGAAAATGAGCACTTATGTGACAAACTATAAACTATTTTGGAAGCAAATTCATACTGAATAAAAAATATATAAGCATATTCGCAACTGCAGACTCGAATGTGAAACACCCAATATAACCATTACTCAACTCGGATTCATTACCGCTTTTTCATTACAGTATAACATAGCGGCCCTCAAAGTATTATTTATTTCTAAAGAGTACCACTACATTTTACCTCTGTAGGGCAAACACTTTAGGCAAGAAAGGGCATTTCTCTGTAGAGGTTATACTGTATATTTTAATTAAATACAAAATATAATTATTAACTAACTTGTGCAACTTTTGTTACCACTGAACACGAATAATGTATTATGTTGACGTTATCTAGTTTATTTTTTAATACAATACAGTTTGCTTTAAAACAAAATAAAAAGAAGGAAAAAACAACAACCTCAAAACACACACCAACAACACGTGTTTATCATATTAGCAATAAAATGGACTTCTCCCTTATTAACGGAGATCATAATCAGGTTTTTAACTTTGAATATTCTTCTTTTGCCACGTTGTAATCGGTAAAGTGGTCTTACGCTGAATTCGGAAGGCATGGATTCGAGACACGATTGCGTATTGTACTAATAGATTATCTTTTAGAATTGGTAACTGTGTATGAAATGTTTCAAGGTCCACCTCGGACTCCTGTCATTCATTTCCAAAGAGAAGTTGATACTGTGAGAGACACTGGTTTCGTTAAATTCCCTCCGCTTTAATTGAAATACTGTTGAAAGCGGCGTTAAACCCAATATTTTCAAATAATTAAGAAGATATAAAACATAAAATGCATAGTTCATTATTTTCATAGTCTCTACATAGCACTGCATTGTGTGCAGACAAAAAAACGAGCTTCTCCCACAACCAAAATCACACAAATTGAGAATCCTACATAATCGCCTTCAATACAAGGGAATCTGTATTTAATATGCAAAATTCTCCGCTTCTAAACATACAAAATAAATCAACGGATCTTTCGCCTCTAATCGAGAAATGATCGCGGCTTCAGGTCGACACAAAGATGCGCTAGTAAACGCATACCGCGAGTCAGCTAGTTTAAAAATAAATAAGAATATCTATAATTATGTGAAATACGTGAGAAATTAAAGCCATAGCATGAGATCGTGATTACTGCTTTAAATCTGAGTCTCACGCTTAGTGCAGGGTATTTAGCTGCGAGAGAAAATAGAATACCTGATGGCTGTTAATAAATAAATTTTTATACGTGTAGACAATTTTTGAATTAAATGTCTGCTAGATTTTATGATATAAATAAGACTACTAGTGAATCATGACTTACGTACAAATCGTTGCTACTTCCAGTTGATCATATATTTTTGAAACGTAAATTTGATTCATTTCCTACCACAGACATAGATGTTATTTATGTCTCTGTTCCTACTTACTGATATATACAAGTCAAAATTGTTACATATGATAACATGGAAGTTTATGTTGTACCGAGATACACATAACATGATGATATTGCGACTGCATCAGCCTTTTCATTCTTTTTTCTGACATTCTTTGCAAAATTTATGTTTTTATAATTTCCCCTTAGGTGGCCTTTTAATTATATCTTTCAATATTCTGAATTGTCTTTCAGTCCTTGAGGTATTTATATCCATTCGTTGCAGTTTTTCAGCGATTGATTTGTTGTACATGTATATAATTGAAGATATTCATCGAAAAGCAGGCATCTGACAGGACTTTTAAAAGAACATTTTACGGAACATGTCTACCTACTATTGTTGTTGATGGTTTTCACACATTGTTATTCCTGTCAGTATGTTATTTATCGAAAAAGTCGTGAAAATTTCCTTGAGAAAAATATTTGACGTCACCAAAATCATTACGTTTTACTCACCGTCTATTTTATATTCAAATAGTAATAGCAAAATATCTTACGCGTTGACCCTATATTTTTATTGCATAAATATTTTCTTTTATGACTTCACTATGTGTTAAAAAAATTATAGCAAAATTCACCGTGTTGATTTTTTATTATTTCACAATCTTTATTGCGATATCGCGCGATATTTGCATCAAATATGGACGTCAGAACGTGAGGGAAAATAACGTAGAATCGCAGAATATTAAGCAAATGTTCAAGAAAGACATCATTACAAAGACATACATTTACTGAACATTATAAAATTAAAATGAAGGAAATCGGGTGAAAATTGATAATAACAGACCGGTTTATTGATAAAAAAGACGCAATTTCGCCGCCACCGGTAGAGGGCGCTTTGACGTCATAGTAACGCTGTTTATTTATAAAATAATGCTGCAGAAATAAAGCTTACATATCTGCATGTCTGTATACAAGAAATCATCAAGATCTGAAATATTGTCAAATTTCGGTCGGAAAGTAGCGAGCTACCTTAAATGACGTCACGTTGTATTATTATTTGGCGCGCTTTTCATTCAGTATTAGGTTTAATGTCTTTTTAAAACGTTTCTTTGCATATAATAAAAAGAAAATTTGTTTAGTGAAGTGTAAGATCGAAATATATTTCACCTTGTGCACATCAAAATTCATATTTCACTCGTGGCTGCGCCACTCGTGACATATACCTTTTGGTGCTCTCTCGGTGAAATATATTCCGATCTTACACTATACATAACAAATATCCTCTATTTAATAAAAACGATATTACACTAGTGTAATAACACTTTGACGTGACGTCATTTGCGATGTATGGAAACATATTTAATGTTAGCGTTACACTATGGGCGCGTTATTGAAAAAATTACTCATTTTTACAGTTTACTGTTCTTATTTTACATATGTGATAAATAGAATATTATATTCGTGTAGATTCAATACTAAATTTATTGAACTCGTTGAATAAAACAATATTATGCTCGCCAGAGGCTCGCATAATATGATTTTATTCAACTCTTTCAATAAATTTAGTATTAAACTACACTCATTCAATATCCTCTATTTCTCAAGTGAGAGTGTACTGTAACACATAATTGTCCTGTTAATTAACAAACTGAATATAATATTCCGGAAAAAATACTATGCTGCTATAGTATTGCTCTTTTGAGTTGGGTTTTAACCGTTTAGCAATGATTTCGTACATGCTTCGTTGGCTCAAAGGAAATATACCAATATATTTCTTTCGTATAGGCATCTTGAAATAATCTTATAAACTTCAAACAAACATTATGTAAGCTCTAGCTTTATACACTTTACATTAACCAATAATAAGTCAACAAATGGCATATTTTATACCATGAATATAATTCAATTTTTTACGCCATTGCATATATGAATGAGGAAAATAATTTGGACCTTAAGTCATTATCTGCAGCCCTGTTCGAATAGAATGATAGTAGCATATACACAAAATGAAACAATTTTGCAAGTCGTTTTCTCGTTTCTAATTACTTAAAATTTAGCAGTGAGACTTCGCTTCAAAATCCTCGCATATCTCATCACTTAATCTATTTCCTCATTATATCTAATTGGCGTAATTGTTAAATAGTGCAGATAGTCAAGATTAATTACTTTCGTTAACATTCACTAATTGTTTACAAAACGAAAACCATCACTTTAGACGCCCAACACTTCTTATCTAGAACTAATAGATTTCCTGAAGTTTTGGCAAGGATCTTGTTGAAAAGGCAGATAAAAATAGATTGGTAATGGTTTATGTACCATTAAGCAAAAGATGTAAACATTCAGACTTTCATGTGCAGAAATGGCTACAAAAACAACTATGTGATTGATAACGAACAAAAGGCGATGCAAATTCTTAATAAAATCTCATACCTTTAAAATTATCATTATTATTTGCATTTTTAATATTGTAACTTTGCCTTCGATATTTCTTATAAGATATGTATGTGATATAATACATACATTTTTTTGTGACTTTGTATAGAGGTATGGAATATAAGTTCACATATAACATTACGATCATTACATTTACATAGACTAAAGCTTCATCTTTTGTCTTTAAGGTAGCTGTGCATAGTACCAGGATTATATGTTCTCTATCACAGAGTCAAATTACTATTTTTAACAATTATTCTCTTACATGAGGATTGTATTCTGGTTAAGCCGGTCAAAATGAGCGTAAAGGATGGGATGTTATACTTTTCATTATCCCTTAGGAACCGAATCAATAAACTTAAGTCTGGCATTTTTATGAAATTTTGTTGTTTGCTTCTGACTGATCACCCCATTTTTAGAGTTTAATACTTTACGACAGCATATGTCAAGTGCCGTGTTACAGGTGTAAAAAGTTGTCCTGTTCTTTGCTAAGTGTTGTTATCATATTTCCCTAAATGCTCCCACTCAACAAATTAAATTTATCCCTTTTTTCATGCTTAAACCAGAAAGTTAAACTTAAAATGTACATGTACATGTTTTACCTTCGAGTATAAACAGTCTGATTGGGGGCATTTTGCAGATGCGCAATGATATAATATTCTACCATTGGTTATATTTTTCTGGTCCTTCGGGATCATTGATTCCAACACATTAATTTTTAAGAATGAAATACCTCATAAGCAAGTGCACTTTTCCGTAATCTCTCATGAACAGTCTGCAATTCTTTATGTTTTGGTGTTTTTATTATTGCTTTTGAGGCGTCACCCCATTTCCAGATTTTTACGCATTCCTTTTTCAGCAATCAATTGTTTCTAAATGATCGGATATTTGTATTATACTTTGTACTTGTTTTGACCTCTATGTAATATGTTGTTAAATTTATTATTATTTATTAAAGTTATAGGGCTCGCAGCCTTTATATGAGAAGGACAAGCCTTACATATTCAGTGAACGCAACCACAGCAAAATTCAGGACCACAGGCAAGGAAACCAGAAGGACATAGAACAAAAACAGTAGAAGATGAATTTAAAACATATTATTGTTTATACTATTTAATACTACACAGACGCAAAACAACGAATAACATGAAAACCATTCAGGTATTTCAAATTTCAAAATCGTATCATCGAATCTTGAAATTATCATTGGAATCTTAACTTATTGCCAAAATGCCAAAAACTGGCACGTTGAAAATAATGTGCCGGTTTATTATCCTTCTGGTAAAGCTTGAAGCCAGATTGAAAGAACAATTTCTGATTTTAATTTTATAAAACTGGATGCAATGATAATAGCCAGATATTTTCTGTTTTATCTTCCATCAGATAAAGTTTTTACACACCTGTATGATAAACTTATGAATGCATTTTTAAACGTTGCATCGTATTGAAATCTATAATCTATATAGTTTTTTTTTTAATTTCACCGTCATTCATAGAACAAAAACTTGGTAAGCAAATCAAAAGTTCATATTTTCCATAGGAATCATTATCTATTACATCGCGTTTATTACGCAAATCTTGGTTATAATTAGGGACATTCTGCTGATGGTAGGTGTGCACCATGCTTAGCGTTCGTATTTATAATAGTAACTTCGTTGCTCGTGCAATATTAAAAATCCTTTGGCGACTCAAGAAATCTGTTTCACACATTAGATAACTTTCCGATATTTTTGCATCCTACATTTCTCTCTTTGACAAAGGACAAAATGTCAATAGCATTTAACTAGTGTAAATGTGATACACCATAACAGTAGAAAATTTTCAAAACAGATATAATGTAACTGGTTAACATTTGTATTTAAGCAATAATATCAACTTAGTACTGAAATGAGTGGCAGTTCCTATAGGCGCGACGTTACCAAGCATATACATGCATGATATATATGCGTCTTATGTAAAAACCCGTCGGTCGCTTAATAACATCCACCATAGAACAACAATTATACAACTTCAGTATCACAAACAAATGGTTAAAAGTAACAATTTCGGACAACGTACGATCCCGACTCAGATAAGGCTTAACAGATTATGATAGCAAATAACTATTTTCCAATATAGTGGTGGCAAATATGATCAATCAACAACCGTGTTTTCACCGGCTAAGAATATGAATCAACACACAGAAGCAATGTAAATCTCGATCCATACTTGGTTTTCAAACTTTGCCTTACACGTTCTCTGTCCCGAAACAAAGTTTTATTTATTGGGTGATATTATCTGTTTGTAATCTCATGGATATTTATATTGTCCTTTTTTATAATTATTTATAAATGAATATCAGTCCAAATAGATTAACCTGTGCTAATAAAAATTGGCTTATTCCTTTTTAAAACTATGTTTGCAAAATCTGATTTTAGGCTATAGAGCTATATAGGCATTTAAGGTAAAAAGATCTCGTTAAATAATCAATAGAGTTTTTTATATGTGAAGAGTCAATTCCAAATATTCAAGATAAAGTATTAAACTTGTTGAAAATTGAACTTCAGGTATGTTACGACCGCAGATGTATAGTTTGATATATTTCATAATGTTAAAATTTTTCCGATAAGTCTTCTATTACTTCATGAAATAGTTTTAAAATATGTTCTTTTAAATATTCATAATTGTGTGCGCATTATGATCACCGCCAATGTAGTCAAGCAAGCAAAAAAGCTCCATTTTCTTTAAATAACACACACACACACACACACACACACACACACACACACACACACACACACACACACACACACACACACACACACACACACACACACACACACACACACACACACACACACACACACACACACACAAATTCATTTAGTCCGTTGATTAATTTCATTTAGAGTGTAATAGTTTGTTTCCCAAAATTCGACTTGGAAACTGAAATATTTGCATCTGAACATTGATCTACAAATGATAGAGTGATAGTTTATAATCAGAAAACGGTTTTCAGTAAAAGCTAAAAAAATATATCTATCTAAAATGCAAAAAGCGTTATGAATTTGTTCAAAAAATGCATGGAAATTGTGATTAGTTCTCGTGTTAAAAGTATTGGGTTTTTTTTTCTAACAGTTAATCATGAGATGGGCACCACACAAGTGAATGCAATCGACAGTGAAAATATAAATGAGAATTAGTATGCGATAGAGCTATTAGTAGACTTTTAAAAACCGATGTGGCAGTTACTTCTTATGTAAATCAAGGTTTAAAAAATGTATCAATTGATTTTGTCGTATCTTTAATTATTGTTCAAATCAAATGAATTATTTTCAAATGGCTTGGACGAAAATTATGGGGGATTGTTTGTTTGTTTATTTATTGTACAGTATTTCAAAACATCAAAAATAATTTCGATTCAAGGTTCTTTGGTTAATTGAACGTATTAAATATACTCTATATGTTCATAAGCGTTAACATTAATTAACGGTAATTGAAAAAATGTTTATTGCGCATATTCTATATTAGAGTGGTATATACTTTGAAAAATATTCGATGTAAAATGTTAAAATAAATTACTGTCACAAATCATTCTTAGCTAATAAGTTATTTTGCAGAGGTTGATTTCTTTTGGAGTAAATAATGTGCTCTGAATACCAATATACTAAAGGTATTCACGGTTTCGCATTTTTTACGAGACAGGTGACATAAAAAAGACTATAGCTATTTGTTTTGCTACTTTTTGTTTATTTTTATTAAGGTGTTTCTTTGCTTTTGCTTTCAAAATAATAAATAAATTATTATCCTTATTCAATAACTCTATAGAAATCATAATAGTTTCAATAGTCTGTTTATTTCTCATCAATATTTAATTAATGGTCATATTATTTATTAGAATACATATTACCGTAAATCAGTTACATTGTGACTAGATTGGAAAGAATACTACCTCTTTTTGTCGATGTCATTTCTAAATATAGGATTAACGCGCTAAATTTCTGATAAAATTAGTGTAGGAATATCATTTCTTGTATTTGTTGTTGTTGTTGTTGTTGCTACATGATGCTAGATAAACGCTTCAAAGCTTCAGTCGAGACATTTATCAATTTAAGATGTAGCTTTGAAAGTTTTAAGTTACTTTAAAACATTTTCATCATGTTGTATTTTTCTTCTTCTTCTGTCAAAATTTTCTCAAAAATCAGTAAGTCTAACTGCTACATAGGATAAAAAGTAAGCTATTGTATCCATCATAAAACATGCCATTGTATCGCTCGCCTAGATATACATACAATTGCACCCTTTATCTTCTGAAACAAAACTCGCCATTGTTTTAAAGTTGAATACAATGTTGAACGATTCTTTTATGTTTAACATTCAAACAATAATAATTGTTGTTTCGCTTCTCTACGCTTCCTGCAATAACCCTGACATTTATTTTATACATGGTCCTGAACTCAGTATTGTTAGTATATTTGCATACAAAATTATTTAAAGGCAAATTAATGACAAAAAAATATTAAAATGATCTTGTTTACTCAAATCACGCTTAAATGACATTTCTTAAAGTCCCCGCATGAATTTCTGCATAAATTCTATA
>NW_026859453.1:0-25261 GCF_026571515.1 Ruditapes philippinarum
CGGCAGTAAACAGGCAATATATGAGGAATTTCTAAAATATAGTAATGTTTGTATATTGTGTACGTCGGTGAAAGCAAACAACTTTACCGGTAAATCATTAACTGTTAGAGCTAAGAAAAGTGAAATAAATGCAACTTTTGCTCTTCTCTTGCAACCTTTAGTTTGAAATTGTAGGGGAAAGCATATACTTAGCATCCGTTCTAAACATATACAAACAATAATCCACGTGGAAAGCTGCGGTAAAAGAGTACAAAACGTTATAATGAGAAAGCAGACGACAGAACGTGTCGCCTCGTGACCGTAAATGTCCAGTTTAATTGGTGGAAGTCTAAGTGCATAAATAATGTTAAATATCATACATAAAGCATCAGAAAATGACAAAAGTATAAAAAATCTGGAGCACGCTAGTTTACTTGAGTGTTTCCCTCTTAACCATACTAACAAACAGATTATGTTCCCTATAAATCCTATAACAAATTCAGTTTCGGAAATAAAGAACGCTACAGAACGCTCTCTTTCAAAAGAAACGTCGGGATCAGATTCACTTGTGTTTAAAAGATGCCCGGTTTTACTAATGTCTGAAGAATTCATATTGTGACGAATAATTTATTTCTTATGATGACACCTCAGTCTTATGTGATCCCCGTCATATATACATATGTATCCAGTATTTGGAATAATTTGTCCATGTTATTTCTTTTGACGTTTCCGCAATAAAATAATCACTTCGAGATGGTCTTAACCTTATAAAGTTCCACATAAAAGATTCGTTACTAAACTGAAAGACCAGTTTCTGCAGTTTCAGGGTCTATTTTCAATAGTCTTACAGACTATTTTCAGCAGTTTTACAACCTATTTTCAGTAGTTTTCAGCCAATTTTCGGCAGTTTCAGGGAAGCGCATAATAAACAGTACCTCTACCTAAAACAATTGTTTATCATCACTATCAATAAAGTCACTTTTACCATGATTGTCTCTCCAGTGAATGAAATGCAAAATTATCGCATTTACTTTTCCCTTCTTCAACCGAAACTATTTATACAAATATGTATTAGATGTATTATGAAAGTGGTGATAATTAACAAATCAGAAAAATAAAACAATTGGCGACTGTACAACAAAGTTTGATCGTCGATTCCAAAAATTAGAAGCACAAACAGGAAAGCAAGTCTTTCAATCCCTGCAGTTGGAAATTAATGTTATAAGTATTCTTTCAATACCAAAAGTTTATGAAAATATCCAAATTGAAGTGTCTATCGATTGGAAATCACCTAATATCTGGAATAGTTTAATATCTGGAATAGTTTATCCGGGAAAGTGTGCAGTTTTACGGGGTCGTCCCAGAACATACAAGGAAGGCAAAGTCGGCGTCCGCTGCTGTTATATTTTTGCAAGGAACAGCACTGAAAAAAAAATGCAAATATATCTTATAATTATGTACATAAAATTAGAAAAAGAGATGCAACATTGACAAATACATATTATCAGATAAGTGTCATTGGTTTCCGGCGTAATGTCTTGCGTCCAGTTATCTCGTACTAGTCTAGAAACCAGCACTGAATGTACTAATTTTCTATCTAGTATAACACCTTGGGTTATCAATGCTCTATACTATCCATGTACAACACAAGGGGCGCCTAGAGGGAGAAATCTTACTTTTTTCTCTAAAAAGATGCTTGCTGTATTATAAATGTATTATAAAGATTGTTGACAGGTTATATGGCGGTATATAAACGTCTGTTTGCAATATAACCCTCGCCTAGCTGCACAGATTATATTTACAAATAGCCGTTTTTATAGGGCCATATAACATGTCAACAATTTTTTAACTAATAATATATACTTAAAAACTTTGCGTAAAAAGGCTTTTAATTAATTTAAGCATCGTAGTATAAGCTCGTCGGTTAAATAATAATCGTACTTTAATAGAATTTAGTGTGACGAAAATTAAAGATTCATTATATTATTTTATTTAACGATTTTAAATTGAGCTATTAAGCTATACTCATAGCCTTAAAAGAGCTAGTTGTGAAGTGAGGAAACTGAAATTTGACTCTTAAAGTAAATGTAAAGTTTTAAATGATTAGTTTAAAGTATGTACGTAGAAATAATTGTTTTTAGAAACAAAACTCAATCATTTATTAAATGGTTAGTTTTGCAGAAAAGACTGCGTCTTTTTTTAATTTCATTAATGTTAAGTAACAAGTACTATCCTATACTTAACTAAAATCAATTCAAAACAACAATAATAAATGCTTTAGTTAATATTATCTGGAATGACATACGAGGAAGCCTTTTTTATATCTTCCCAGATATTTTCACTGATAAACTAAAATTTTCGTCAATAAGAAATGTATGAATATAAAAAAGTCTTACCTAAAATACAAGTATATATTATATTAAATCAGTTACGTATATATAGTATGTAACATTATATCAAACTGTTTGTTAACATGTTATGTAACATGTTATATTAATAGGTAAAGCGAGAGGGAGTTAAAAATATTGTGTATAATCATCTATCAATTATTTGCAATTGTTCGTGTCATTAGGAATAGTGCTGAAAAAACCGGTTTTTTTTTTCTTTAGAAAACCCACACGAAAGGTCATTTGCTTGTATACGCCTTTGTTTCAGCGGATTTGATCATCTAAATTCAAGCTAAATAATTCATCAGTAAATTTCGAAAATCCGTCAATCTTTTAGAAGTATAAGGTTTCGTTAGTCAGCAGTTTCCGTTAGGCAGTGTTGATAAATTTGTGAAGACAAAAAGTTGAAATAGGTTATAAATAGTGATTGCAGGGCTTTAAATGGGCTAAAGAAACATTAAAGTAAGAAGTTATGAACTGTTATACTTGAACATGACACATGTTTCTTGATTTCTGAAAATGTCACATTTTAACACGTTAGTATCCGTGATATATCGTTTATGACGTAGGTACTGTATCTACGTCATATCCTTTTTTAACGCTGGCGTCGAATGTTGTAACAATGGAAGAGAAATGAATTGTTGAAAAAAAATGAAAAAAAAAATGATCAAACAGCAAACGATAGTAGTTTCTTCTAGATATGAATCGATAAGACGTCGGTGATTTTCTGTGTGCCTATAAGCAGCAATTTTGTTGATATTTTCCACGATTGAAGCGATTTGTTCTTGATGTCTGTGGTGAAAACATGGAACACTGAATCAAGCAGGATATTATATGGACATAGAAGTTTTCTTTGTCAATTCAGATTTAGATCTTCAAAAAGATTGTTGTCGAGAACAGTTTAATTTTAAATTATTTATATGCATTGTTTTGTGAAATGATTATGAACATAAGATTGTACTTTGTCTAGCTTTATGCTGACTGCTGCCGAAATTGACAATTTTACTATGACGATCCTTGGATCTACTCTAACCCACGGCTATTCATTTAGCTATGTCTGTATCTCGCTATAATGTTAAATCATTCGCGGGTGTATTAGTTATGATGGTAACGATGATGATTGTAATGAAAACCTTAAATAAAAAAAAAAAAAAATAAATGATGGTGGGTTCTTGATATACGACAATCTAGCTAGGTCAGTAGGTGCACTTTGCTATTTTCAATGGCGTTAAGAATGGTGGAAGCAAGAATTTTTTTGTTAAATTGTGCTAATTGTCCTGAATTAGGAAAAAATGTGCCTATTAGTCTACAGGTTCATAATAAATCAGTTATTATTAATCAGTTTTTTAAAATATATTTTATTTGCTTTTAATCTTCAAATAGATATATAATTTTCTTTTTACTGGGAAGAGATTGGAAGAATGTGATTTAAGACAATACACTACTGGTCTGTATGGGAAATGTGGAAATAAATGCGATGGTGATCAGCAGCGTCTTGTGATGACTCCTGACATTTGATGAATTGTTTTATGAGATAAATTGGTGACTGATGTTAGTAGTTTAGTTCCTTAAAGTATTAGGTGAGGTATTCCCTGTTTAAATGTTTATTTTTATACATTATTTTACAATGTGGAGCATAGGTTTAGATCTACATGTTGAACAAATTAATTATTCAGTTATATTTCAGTATTTGTTATCATAGATGTGAATACATTGCCTTATTTTAGGCCTGTTGTTTTTATGGTAAAATTAAGTATGCATTATTTGCCAAATTATGTTGGATAAGAAGGGGTTAAAATCACATTAAATAGAAATTGATAAATTAATAATGCACAAATAATTAAAAGATACAGACTTCAATGCAATATCAGTCACAAGATTAAGATATTAGATAATAATAATTATAGTAAATTAATAAACATTATATATAAAAATAAAATAATAACAATAAATTAATAGTAATTATAATAATAATGAATTGATAATATAATAATAATAAATTATTAATAATGATGATAATAATAATAATAAATTAATAATAATAATAATGAATTGATAATAGTAATAATAATAATAATAATGATGATGTGATCTAACGATAATAATAAGACAATCATGAATTTATAATTATAATAAAATAATAATAAATTGTTAATAATAATAAATAATAATAATAATGATTTTAAATATTTGTCTTTGTTTGACTATTTATGTTGTTTATAATTTAGGGTGTAGGCTACATTACAGTACAGATTTATAACAAATTATATTTGTCACACAATTTATTGCAATTTTAAGTTGACAAGTTGTAGTTCACTTTTCATTGTAAAATTTAATTTCCATTGAACCTTTTATTTACTTTACACAACCTAAAAAGATAAATATTTTAATATAATAAATTGATAGCTATATGATTATGAAACTCTTTTAATGATTTTGACATAGTGAATACCATCCAAATATAAAACTTTAAATTTGAAAGTATATCATTTATTTATTTTTTTCTTTTTTCTTTTAGTTTGACCATAGATCTACACATAATCTTAAAACTTTAATTTAGAGGTTAGAAGTTTTAAATTTTAGAGGTTAAAAGTTTTCCATTTCTTTAGGATTTCTTATAATCTTATGCTATATAATAGGTACTCATTCCCCTAAACTAGTGATAAAAGTGAACACGCTTCTTAAATTTTAGTGTTAAACAATGTTGATAATATTTACACAAAATCATGCATTCAACGTTTAACTTTTCTTTGTTGAATGTTGTTTAAAGGAAAATCATTCAAGACAGTTTTCTCTTGGCTTTAGTATAATACCAAACTTTGGTTGAATTGCAAGACCAAATTTTACGTAAACTAATAGAGGGTGTGACGTTTGACATTTAAAATGTTAATATAAATCGTCTTACTTTAATTTCGGTGTTGAAACAATATTTTATTGTGAAAAAGTACACCCTATTTAATTTCAAATAACATGGTTATGATATGAAAATGACATTGTGCCTTTTTTGTCATGGTCAAGTTGTGCTGAATTGACTTTATGTTTCAAATAATTGACTGAAAAATGGTTATTCACCTACAGCTGATATTTTAAAATGTTAGGATAAAATATAAGTATGTCTAAAATATAAAAGAGACTGTCCCAAACTTTTTATAAATTGAACTTTTTGTGTAATTTCCCAATGGCATTGATTTATCGTTCATAAATGGAAAGTACATTATAAAATTGAAAGGAATTATGGCAAGACGTAAACTTATTTGACTTTCAACCTGTTCACTCATTATAATTAAAGCCTTGGATGGGCATTATGCATTATGTCAAAACAATCTACTACATACTGTTTTATACTGTAGTGTCAATTAAATGTACAAATATTTTCATAATTTTGTAATAAATTGTTATGCACTTCAGAGTCTATCTAAGCTCTTGATATTTATATAACTTTTGTTCTTAAAATGATTGCCTTTTTATCTTTGTGGTAATATAACTTGTCATTTTCTGTTTGGATTATTTTTATTAACAATAAACATAATAAGGCACATAAAAAACACTAACTTGACAATGTTTAAATAAAAATTATGCAAATACTTTGGCAATGTTCTAAGGTTTCACTTTGTTCAAAACTTAAATTACCATATTATTAAGCTATTTGTTTCCAGCAGCTACTTAATTTGAATAATCAAAAATGTCTTGGCTGATAATCAGCTTTCTGTATTGCAGATAGATTAATGAATGTGGATTTCAATTAAAATAAAATGTAAATACATGTGTATTATTAATAATCAATGTTTATTTTAAGTCTATAATTGGTTGAATTGTACTAATAACCAATACAGACTCAAACAACTTTTAACTGACAGGTATAGCTGGATGCTGCAAACTGACCAGTGAAAAGAATATTTTGTGTAATTGCTTATAACCACTGGCAGTAGAAATTTATGTCCAACAAAAAGCTAAACCATTATTTCTTGGAGTTTGGGAATTTAGTATGTTTTTGGCCAATAAAATATTTTTATTAGTAAATATTCCATGAAATCTATAAATTGTTTCAAATCTTTTTACAGCTCAGTTAAGTATATTAGTATATTACCTATTTTAAAAAAGCGCTTCACACAGTTGTAAGAAAGACAGTCCAGGACTGACCAGGATGGGTGGTGTGAAAATGCTGCAAATTGAAAAAATATAGCTCGAACCTATGTACAATTGTGGCAACCTATATACAATTGTGGAGTAAAAATTAGGACAATTTCTAACACGTTAATATTGCATGCTATTCTAATGACAATAGCTGCTAAGCATACTTTGAAATGTTTTACCAGTGTTCTGCCTTGTCGAAGATATGATGCATTAAATTGTTGCTAGTTTTCTATATACGCATGGAGCGTAAGTGTTTTACATATGCGATTTAAAAACAAATGGAAACCTGATTAATGTAAACGTTATTAAGGTAGACCATGGGTAATGGCACCAAAAGGAACTGTAAAATTGACAACATAGGACAGTTATATGTCTTCAAGGTCACCTGTATGCAAAATTTAAATAAAATTTAACGTGTGGTTTATGAGTTATGGATATATTTCAGAACTAAGACTTTACCATTAGAAGAGAGCTTTTTTTCAGAAATGAGGAAACTCTAAACAATCTGTAATATCATCATTTAAAAAAAAAATGTTTTTTCTATTGCTCATTGTTGAGAAACAAATAATAAAACATTCAGGTAACAAATTACACAAGCAAAATGTTTGTTTCTAAAACAAAAATGTTCTAAATATGTATAAAAAATGTTACCCTACCCCACCCACTTTAAACTCCGAATTTTACCACCATTTTCCCTATCTAAGATGCTTTATTCCAAATATTCCTAAAAATTACCATAAATGAGGGCTGTTTTCACAAGTTGCCCAAATTTTCTTAAAGTATAATTGTGTTTCATGCAACATATAAATACTTCTACCGGTAGTTTTAATTATTAAACTTTAAAATACTGGTATCATATTTGCTATAAATTTTGGCATTATTACAAGTAAATACCTAAATAATTTACTAATTAAATCAATCTTTTTCTTCCATAAGGGACAGAGAGATACATAAATAAGTAAAAAGAACGAAAGAAAGAAAAAAAAAAATTGCCCCTTCTGGTTTGAACCCACGCCGAATTGCAATGATTCTGCCTATTTGAATACTCTCAAACCAGGAGTAATATTACCCAGGTCTACCTAAACTGTCGATTGATGAAGATCGAACCCTGAGCGCAATTGGAAATATTCCCCTCAGGGCGATCCTGAGGTCACATTGTATTGGCTATAAGGTTTTCGGCTGCGTTGGTTGTGGCTGCCCCCGGGCCCCTCGCCCACTTGTGGGCCCTCCAACCTTCAGAACCATAATATGAAAATTGTGAAAAATGCTTGGCAGTAATGGAGTTCATATTAAGATGAGTGCTGAAAAAATGTGCAGCGAGTTGCATACCTTTACTAAATATGTATATATAAATCTTTTTTTTTTTTTTTTTTTGGAAATGAAGGTAATTGAATTAAAAAGCATATACCAAATATTAAAACATGTTTCTAATGAAAAATACAGCAGTTTACATGGTTTGGGGGTGGGGAGGGTTGTGGGTGGGTGCCGATCAGCGCGCCGAACACCTATGGTATAGGTGGTTCAGGAAATGTATCTTTGAAAAGTTGATGTGTTGATGCATAATTTATAGTTCACGTTGATTGAATGCACTTATTGTATACATGTATCTAGCACATATTTAGAAGCAGTTTGACGTTATTGCTAAATTAATATCTCGAGAAAATGCACTGTCAAATGTATATACATTTAGCTAGCACATATTTTGAGCAGTTCGAATGTTTTTTGCTAAATTCATGTCAGGAAAAATGGCACTGAACTCGAGATCTTCATGGTTACTACCCAAATTATTGTGTTTCAGATAGTGTCATATTTGATTTATGAGCGCTAGTATATGCATATTTGTTGGAATGCTGCTTTATTTGCTAAAGTTGAATTGCTTACATGGCAGTGTGTTGTATTATAAATAATAGAATGGCTGGGCGCGACTAATTTTTTGTATTCGCTGCGTAAGCAGTGAATACAGTTTCTATCACAATTTGCGGGATTACAATATAAGAATGGGTACCTAACAACGCAAAGTAGTTCTACACAGATTTTCTTGTCACACACAAGTGATAAGATTTTGAATTGTCAGTAGTTCATTTTTGATTGTGTTATTTCTATCGTATATTATTTGCATGTTTTCAGGATATAATCAGTAAAAAATATCATTAGTATTCATTCGCGTTAACTTTGAGTAAGGAAGTAGTTCGTACCAAAACAAAGTTTTCGACGCTATTTTTGTATGTGAAAGCTGATCTCATCATTTTCTAAAAGTAGGTACAGAAAACTTACCAATATTATTTAAACCTAATGTAATCTGTTTTGGAATTCTTATTTGGATTTCATGATGTGTAAACTAACAGTGTTGATAATTCAGTATCTTGATATATTTTTTGTTGTTTGAGTTGTTTCCCCTTGGTTTTCCGCAATATCACTAGTTTTGTCTATGTTTAGCGGCTTTGTTTGTAAAAAGTTCAAAGTGTTCTTAATTTATTGGAAATATGGATTATTGATAGTTGGTCAGTATTACTTTTTGACTTGCATTTGGTTTAAATTAGTGTTTTATAGAGTGTATGTCATAGATGATTTTTTAATTAAGTAATGAGTGTGGTCTGATTTGAAATGATCATCAGTTTTTCGTGATTTGGAACCTTTGAGAATTGTGTTCAGAAAAATCCGTTAATCTAGCTCTCTGTTTACTTAATCTCACAATTTCATTCCTATCACTTTGCACATTGTGTTTATTATATTTTGCAGAAGTTACAGCAAGAGAGAGAGTTTGACAGTATGCGTGTTTGAAGAAGATAATGCTATAATTTATTGGTACATTCAATTCCACGAACTGGTGAGTTTAGAATTTATTTATGATTATGATGTATTTTATAATAACTTCATTAAATGAACTTATGATTGTGGGCGACCAGTAGAAAGCATATAGCGCTATAGTATATTATATGTTAATATACTACAGGTTCAGTGAATTTTCTTCTTATATAACAGACTCCGAAAAAAAGGCCTCTTCCCAATTTCAAATTTCTTAAAAATTGTGCAGTTTTCCCAAAAATCTTAACTTAAAACCAGCTTTTTTACTTCCCAAATCAGCAATTTCAGCGCTAATTTTTCCCAAAAACCAAGAGGCTAAGGCCTCTTCCCAATTAAGTGAGAAAAATCACTGAGGTTAAGTAAGCTGTTCAATGTGTTGTAAATATTTAATGGAAGTGGCTAGCCGTACGGGCCCGTATGGCTAGCCAAAAGTTCTAGCCAGGACACGCTGTATTGGCTAGCCGTACGGCACTTTTCAAAATTATATGGAAAATGAAAATGCATATGTTATTTTTGTGTCTTTAAACGACGACTTTAATCAAATCTCCGCATTTGTCCTAGTGTGTTCACTTTAATAAAGATGCTCCGCAATTTTACAACAACAAAAAAAAATGAATGTATACGAACAAGCGTTGTATAGTCTATCTTAATAAAAGTGTCAAAGTTGCATGTTATAACGTCCTTGATTTCATGCTATGATTTATTGTTTTAAGAGTATGAAAGATGAATTGTTTAATCTGTTGATTAAGCACATGGATCGAATAAATAATGATCGGAGGGGAAGAAATAAATAAAAAAGAATTAATATTAAAAAAAAAAACGGTGAAAAGGAAAAATAACTTAATAATGCAAACTTTCCTTAATGATGGACGATGGACAAACTTCTATACTGTCGGTAATTGACGCAATTATCAGAGCCCAACAATTATTTTTCGGTGTTTTTTTTTTTTTCCAATTTTAAAAATTTTAAACTTAATTAAACAAAAAAGGATTTTTATCAAAATTTTGTAAACTATTTCAATTGATGTTATTTAACTGCAACCAAACGCTATTTTTTCTCGACGTCTTGAGATGACAAAGTACATTCTTTACTGTAGCCAACACAGCGATTAATCTCTAAAAAGTAAATATTCTTGACTTAAATCCTCGCTTAAAGTCATAAAGCAACTCGTATTTTTTCACTCGATATACCTCGATTATTTACGTAGATCATATAGAAAGTGTTAATGGGTTTATTGTAATTGACCATAAATTTGGACGTTTTTTATTAAATGATAATTATGCATTTCAGACATAGGAAAATTGATTTAACTCTATTTTTATGTTGATGTAATTTGTTTAATTTCAGAGTGTTGATTTCCTCGATTTCATTGACTCGATGATTCATTCTCTGATTGATGATTGTTGAATGTTGATTGAATGTTCTATGATGATCAATCAACTTATTGATTTACTGATTGATTGGACATGTCATGGAGCTTAATATAGATGGAGAAGTAAACTTAGACGTCATATACCGTGTCAAATTCAGTGATTATCTGGGTTGTTTCTAGACGCAAGTCATCAATGTGTCGCTCGCGCCACTTTTCCCAAGATTGATGCATCGCTGGTAATAGTAGCCAAAATACCCGCCATATTGAATTCCGCAAGAGGAACTTTGACAAAAAAACGACAAAGCATTTTCTACTTACATGTAAAAGAAGCAATAGTCTTTTATGTTAAAACGTAGACCATACACCACTTTCCACACAGTATTTCTCAAAAAAAAACAACTGATTCGGCCAATGTAGCAACAGTAGTATCATGGATCATCGCCAAGCTTTAACGACAGTGCGAGAATCGCCGTACTAGTGGGACAAACCCGATTATCTACCCGAAGCGCCACTGTGGGATCTGAAGTCTGACTCCATCAACTATGCGTTCTGAGCTTCTATATATCCATTGTACTATATATATGTGGTAGTCTGTGGACGATGTAAGACGAATATATGTGAACTGTAAGATGTTGAAATGTGCAAAGTTGTTTGTTTAGAAGAGAAAAACACAATTTTTGGAGAAACTTTTGTTTGAATGATCAAAGGTAATAAACACTTTTGTAAATGAACATCAGGCTACCATTTTCATAGTAATGGCAGGGCTTCCATTAATGGAAGTTTGGGAGTCATTTCACTCCTTGAACTTTGGCTTGTGACTTCCAAAATGTAATGGCTTTTTTTCTTCTTTACCAATATTTTGTGACTTCCAATGTCAAGACATTTTGCAGTCTTTGACTTCCAAATTTTGAATCTTAATGGAAGCCCTGAATGCCAATGGACCTACATGTTTTACCATAAATTGTATTTGGAAATATGTGAAAAACTTCCTTTTAAAAAGTTTCTAGCTGAAGTTAAGCAGAGAAATGCATTGGATACCTCAGAAATATTGCTATGTTTGTTAAAAAATTTCCAAGCCTTATGGTCACATATTCAAGGAAAAATTCGAAGAAAGGAAAAATAGATTGTCAGGTGTATAGATTTCCAGTCTGCTTATCATTTACATACAATCTGGAAAACTTCAGTAGTGTCACTGGGGTCAAAATTAATCCTGTTTAATGGTAATGTTTGCAAAAAGTTATAATTTTTTGTTTAAAGCATAAAGTTTAATGTATATATGTATTATAATAGAAATTAGATATATGTATGGATATTTTGTGTAAACCAACATGTGAAAACCCTGGAACATCATTGCTTAAAGCAATATTGTTAGGTACAATACCATACATTTAAAAGGCAAGAAAGGTACGGTAATAATATCAATTTACTATAGATTTAGAATGCAAGAAAAGATAAAAATTTCATTCCTCGCATCTTAGTACAAAAAGTGCCATATCACTTTTATATTTATATTAATGTTTACTGCATAAAAGAGTTTCTTACTTTTCATTTTAGCTAGACTATACAAAGTATATGGAGAGCCGTCCTTCTTGCCCGGTGTCCGCGTCCTTATTTAGATTAAAGTTTTGGTTTTCCATATCATCAACCACATCTTATGTGACAAGGTTCATAACTCAGCACCACTATTTTCAGATTTATCTCCCTTGAACTTAGAATTTTCCTTGAAAAAATATTATTTTCTATGTTACTTCCTTATTTCTTAAGGGATCAACTTCATACTTCAAATATATGTTCCTTATCATCTGACAAGGTTCATTACTCTAGCACCAATATTTTCAAATTTATCTCCTCTTTAAGATAGAATTTTCCTAAAAAAAGTTATTTTTAGCTCGTCCTATTCGATTAGAATAAGTAGAGCTGTTGTAGTTCACCAGTGCTCAGTGTTGGTGTCGGCGTCTGCTGTCAGTCGTCGGGTGTAACTAACTTATGGTCTAAAGGTTTCTTGTAATATCTCAATATCAAAGCTCAATTGATACTGCTTTGAAACTTGGCACACATGTCTCACCCATCATGACCGCCCTACAACTGCTAGAAGGAGAGATAGACTTGATCAACCATTTTCGACAGAAATATGCCCCGTTTTCTTGACTTAAGATTTTATGTTATTTAAAGTTTGCTACCACCATCAGATATATCCTATCACTTGACATCTGGCAAGGAAACAATTGAAATTTATACTCTTGAGTCTTCTTTGAGAGCATAGTAGGACTCTCTTCAAGGCGTATAAAGTAAACATGGATTTAAAAGAAAATTTGCCATATAACAGTAACATGGATTTAAAGAAAAATTTGGCCTTTTGTTTAACATTTTACATTATCAAGGCTCTTTTTCTATCAGCACTTAGAATGGTAGAGCGTTCGTTGCTGTCCTACCGACAGCTATTATTACTGTTACTTATTTATTTCTTAAGTCGATCAACTTCATATTTCAAATATTATGTTCCTTATCATTAATCAAATGTTATGTGGACAAGGTTGTTAACGCTAGCACCAATATTGCAAGAATTACTCCCCGTGAACTTAGATTTTTTTTTACTTGAAAAATATTAGTTTTTTTACTATGACTTCTTTAGTTTCAAAGGCATCTATCTCTTACTTTAAATACATATTCCTTATCATCAATTACATCTTATGTGACTAGGTTCATAACTCTTAAAGCAATATTTTCAGGTTAATATCCCTTTGAACTTAGGATTTTTTTTAAAGAAATATTAAACTAATTTAATTTACTTTTTATATTTCTTATCATTACACATATGTTGTGCGACAAGCATGAATATTTCCAGAATTACCCCCCCACCTTGAACTTATTTATGAATATATGTAAAACAAATGTTCATAGTTTTGACTTCCATACAACTTATCTCAGCCTCTTGATATTTGGTATACAGTATTGACGTGGTCCCATACCGTCGGATTTGATTTCAGGTCGGTCGCTCACCACGCCCTGTTAACCGTTAAATTTTTCAACATTAATGGTCAATGGTAGGAAATTTTCGTAAACAGTTTTTTAAGCAACTACTTATCACAGGCTCTTGATATTTGACAAACAGCATTGACACATGGTCTCATACTGTGGGATTCGATTTCAAGTCTTTCACTCATCCACTTCCTGTTAACTGACTTTAGTTAAATTTCCACATTAATGGTCAGTGTAAATTTTTTTCAAAACATTACCAGCATCATGATATTTGGTATAGAAATGCAACCTGGCCTTTCTGTCTTTGACCCATTTTTTTTTTTTTTTTTTTTTTTAAATTTTTGAAATCATTCATTTATTATTGTTGAAATCTACTTATAATACCTTTAAAATACCATGTTCCCAGTACTTTTTATTTACATGCTTAAGTTGTTCTTAACATACGCAAAACAAACTTGTACATTCCTTTATTAGAAATTGTTGTTTTTTTTTTATATAACCAGGCACAAGTGACATGATATAATATTTATTTATATGCTATTATCATTGTGGACACAAACTGTAAACAAAGGTATCATTTTTTTTATTCTAGTAAAAGTAAAAAATATTTTGCATGTGTTCATTATTTATCTATTGAAATTTGACAAACAGTGATTGCACTAGAGTTATATCAGAAAGTTTGGTGGGAGCTTTACATGCTCATAACATTTCTATCTTTGTCAGAGAAATATTTGACTTCTGAGAACTATTTTGACTTCAATTTCCGAAGAAACATGAAACTACACCCAAATTTAAATGCATAATAACTATTACATTTGTTTGACTTAACTGTTTCTTATGGTCAATAGTGTTACAGATATATATTTTTCTATGTTCATTTTACATTTGCTTGTTTTTCTATCATTTCAATCCATTGTCTTAATCATTATATAACTTGATTATACCTTAATTATGTAGCATTGTTTTTAGATTAACAGTGTATTTGCAATTTTGTGAACATTTATTCCAGTAAGTAATATTCTTAATGAAAGAAATTTCACAATTGATATGAAGTACCAAGCCATTTATACAGTGTGTTCCGATTATGAAAATGTTTTTAACAAATGACTTAAAATTGAGCAATCACCATACTTTTCTAGCATAAGAATCTTAAAATAAAATTACTTAAATTGCAAGCAAGTTGCAATTTTATACATGAGATAAACTTATCGTGACCAAATTTTTTTTTCATATTAGCAAGTTCTGTATATATGCTTTAATTAGAAAAGAAACACTGATTATGTATGAAGTAACTGAAATATTGAAAGCTTTATAATAGAATGTTTGTCATGCAACAATAAATTGTGTAAGATTCAGACTATTAGATAAGGCGATGTACTTATTAATGCTGTTATTATTACATGTATTATTATTGTGAGTAAAAAGGTTCTGGGATATTTCTATCATGTTTTAACCAGGGGCATAGATAATATACATTGTTTACTTTTTTATCAATATTGCAATTGGTTTTAAAGCTGTGTTTTCTTAAATATGGATGTTATTGAATCATCCTTGATATCAGTATTCTCATTTTTTAGCTCACATTAGCAAAAGCTCAGCTATTACAGACAGTCAAAGATTCCTGGTCTGTCAGTCATCCATATTTCAATAATGTCATATTAGTTTGAAAACGTCAAAAATTCTCATTTACTGTGTGCAAGAACGCTTTAAATTAATTTGGTCTTTTGCATGATAAGGTCACAGTAGGTAAAAAAAGATTAGATATTACAACCATCCTTTTCTCTTATTGTCCCATTTTTAACCAGGTTTTTAACCAGGTTTTCCGAAGGAAAAAACTGGTTATTAGATTGAGGTATGTCGGCGGGCGGGCGGGCAGATGGGCGGACGGGCGGGCGTAAACAATTTCTTCTGTGCGCAACTCCTCCTACATTTCTCAACGGATTTTGACCAAACTTTCACAGAAGCTTTGTCATCAAGTGCCCTGGCGCATATTGTCGGGGTTTTGCAATTAGATAATATTTGACCTAATTATGGCCCTTTGTTTTTTTTCCTTATTTGGAATATATAGTGAACAATTTCTTCTGTGCGCAACTCCTCCTACATTTTCTCAACGGATTTTGACCAAACATTTCTCAGAAGCTTTGTCATCAAGTTGCCCTGACACATATTGTCAGGGTTTTGCAATTGGTATATATTTGACCTAATTATGGCCCTTTGTTTTTTTTTTCATTATATAGAAATATAGTGAACAATTTCTTCTGTGCGCAACTCCTCCTACATTTCTCAACGGATTTTGACCAAACTTTCTCAGAAGCTTTGTCATCAAGTGCCCTGACACATATTGTCAGGGTTTTGCAATTGGTATATATTTGACCTAATTATGGCCCTTTGTTTTTTTTCATTATATAGAATATATAGTGAACAATTTCTTCTGTGCGCAACTCCTCCTACATTTCTCAACGGATTTTGACCAAACTTTCTCAGAAGCTTTGTCATCAAGTGCCCTGACACATATTGTCAGGGTTTTGCAATTGGTATATATTTGACCTAATTATGGCCCTTTGTTTTTTTTTCATTATATAGAATATATAGTGAACAATTTCTTCTGTGCACAACTCCTCCTACATTTCTCAACAGATTTTGACCAAACTTTTGCAGAAGCTTTGTCATCAAGTGCCCTGGCGCATATTGTCGGGGTTTTGCGATTAGATAATATTTGACCTTATTATGGCCCTTTGTTTTTTTTCCTTATACAGAATTGAACAAATTCTTCTGTGCTGAACTCTTCCTACATTTCTCAACGGATTTTGTTCAAACTTTCACAGAAGCTTTGTCACCAAGTGCCCTAGCACATATTGTCGGGGTTTTGTGATTGGATAATTTTTTAACCTAATTATGGCCCTTTGTTTTTTTTCCTTATACAGAATATATATAGTGAACACTTCCTCTGTGCGCAATTCCTCCTACATTATTCATGTTTTACATTGCACATAGTTACATTGTTTGTTGCTTGTATTTGTATTTCAAATACAACATATTTATCTACAATGGTGATAATTGAAAACCTGGTTTCATGGCATTGCCATGTTTCTTGTGCTTGTTTTGCATTATTAAAGCCATTTCCTCATGCCCCCATACCATTTGTAATGTTTCTTTGCAAAAAGTAAATAACAGAATTTTAAAATTTATTTTTGACTGTTACAGGCTATTTTAAAATATAATACGCAAACTATTAAAAGTACTTTTTTGTATTTTTTTAATCTCAGAAATTTTTAAAATTAAAGTATTTTACAAAAATACCTATATTTTCTTCTTAAATTTCATGAAATTAACATGTTCCAAGTTTCACTTTTCATCATGTGAAAAACTGAAATGCTTTAGCTAGGTAATCTGTCTGTCATTTGAAGCTTATGTAGCAATATAGTATTCTAGGTATTGTTACTGAATATATATTCATTATAACATAATTCTCTCATCATGTTAAGGATCTAGTCATGAATAAACTGCATGCATTCATATTTTTGGATGTATATTTTATTGTACCACTTAGATAATGTAATAAAGTTGTTCTCATTTAGTTTATTCTTACTTCTATCCCTCTTTCAATATATTATTCAACAACCAGTATTAATGTCTCTATCAGATTAATAATCTGTAATTCAGTGGCCTATATTCCTTTATTCTTTACAATTGCAACGTTTTTAGTAAGACACATATGCATTTATAATGCGCAGCGAATACATCAGTGCTTTCAGCGCTTTGATTTTTTTAGTATTCAATTCGCCGGAGCCAATAATATTATGATATTGGCGAAGCCAATATTATATGTTATTGGCGGAGCCTTCGACTGGAAAACGGGAAATCTCCCGTTCACCATCCGTAATCTCGTGGCGGCCGGCGAATATACATTTTGTGATACTGGCGATACTGGTTTCTGCTTCCCAGAACCAATTTCGCGCAACGGTGTCAATGCTGTGTTGTTGCTCATATACATTTGTGAAAATTGACTATTTTGTGAATGAAGAATTGAAAGACTTATATTGCTTGTCCCTAATAATTCACTTGCATGATTGCCAATCTATGCCTTTATACAATCAACATCAGTGGACTTTAAAGGATTATAGGCATATAAGTTTTAAAACGTTGTAGATACCACATTTCCTAGAAAAAGAAACTAAAAAAAAACTAATAAAAAATCTCACCAGGCTACTTACTGCCTGAGATTGAATATTTTTCAAGGAAGTAAAAACTATTGATAAGACTATATTCAACGACAAATAAATTTTACTGAGGGTATTCCAATTTGCATAGGAATGAGTAACATTTACAGTTAAGCTGCTACCTTACCACTTTCAAATTTTCAAGTCAACATCTGATAGAGATTTTGATACGACTAATTACTAATACAGACCAAATTCTGGCTGTTGTCTTTCCTAGTAGTAGCATTTACTATTACATTAGTAACCTTAATTCTAGCGTATGACTTGACAAGAAAAAACTTTTAACAATAGTAAAATTATAACCAAAGTTGTATGTACCCTTTCGTACATAACTTTTTATTTTTACCATACTGTATAGATATATTTTCCCATTTTTACCATTTTGTTTTTCAATAATAATATTTAAATGAGTCCAAAGGTATGTATGTTGATTATCAATTTATGTATTTCTTGTTTATTTTATCTCTTAGAAAGCCATCACTTACAAAACTTAATAAATACTCTGTGTAGTATTTCATGTACATAAAAGTTGTTCAGATCGACAGTAAGTCTAGGTTACAGCTATTGTACACAGATTTTAGAGCTTTTATTGATTCAGTACAATGCATAAAAGAAGACCTTAACCTACGTCAGCTTAAATATATTTAATAATAAAAGGCTAAATCACATCCTATGACTCAAAATACCCTCCATGGAGGTAAACAGAGATGCTAGGCTACATTGAATATTTATTTCAACATTAAAATGGGACAAATTCACAAGTTTTTGGTTATACAACGGAACTATCGATAGTAAACTTTGAATTGTCTGGGTCATAAATATGGGGTTTTCTACAACCCAACATAGTCCTTTAAAGAATGAAGGCACAGGCTTACTATTCCGTTCTCTTTACTCATGTTGCCAAAAGTGACTTCCACGTATCGTATTTTAGTACTATTTGCTGAATGTAAAATATATGCGTACGAGTATTACCGTGTAACGTTTGTAAGCACACAAACCCTATCGTTCATATCAACAAGTAGTGGTGTCTGTCATTATATATGGGAAACATTCCCTTATGTTATTTCACCAACTTTAGTTTTTGCATATTATTATGCTCATTATCAGTATAAACGTTGTTACATTGTTACATTATATCTTAACCAATTTTGCATTACTTGAACATCCTGCGCTAGAATACGTTTTAACAAAATCAGAGGATGTTCAAAGCCAACTGTAATGCAGTTGATGTATGAGAAATTTATAACAGTTTCTATATAATTTGAAATATTTTTGTACCTCTCTTTATATTCTGCTTTCGTGAACATTGGCTCTGCCTATCAATTTTCGTCTATTTCCGTGATAATTCCATATATGGAAGTTGCAAAATCGTTTACAAAAGTTAATCGCGTTAGAATGTAAAAGGAAAGTGTGGTGTTGTAAACCTGATGTGTCAAGTCGATGCAGTTTTATTCTCAACTTCATGATGCACAGCATTAAACTTATTGTGTGCGTTCTATCGTTTACATTTCTACATGTGGCAAATGTGAAGTTATACATTTATAAAAACAATTTGCAATTTATCTAAGTTGCATGTTTACAGCTTCCATTTTATCAAATCGAGATAATCAAAATGCTTTTACCAGTGCAGTATGTAACTCTCGGATCGGCAATTAGATTTTTACTAATCTGTTTAGTAGAACCGAAGTTTCAAATGTTGGATTTTTAGCAACGAATAGACTCCATAAGACCGACATAAAAAAGCTAAATCGTCTGAAACTCATCTTTTATCCTGTCAAAAGATGACATTGTTGCTATCGATGACGTTCTGAAAGATATATTTAGATTAGAACTGTTAAGCGTAGATGCCAAAGAACGGATTTCTTACAGGTCTTAACACAATAATCCATCATCTTGAATACGAGAATGAAGTATTGCGAGCACTAAACTTGAACGTGATGCTTACACGAATGAGCAAAACTGTTCAGGAAATTGTCTTCGTATATCTGGTGTTCCTGAAAATGGTTACGAAAATAACCCAACAACTGACCAGTCTTCTGTAAAGTCTCCTATAATTAACCCTGAACCTGCAGACGGAAAAATCTTACAAATAGCAGAAGCACTAAATGTCCACTTATCAAGTTAAGATATTGAACGATCTCATCGTGTTGGCAAACCAAAGGCGGGAAAGCCCAGAGATATAATCGTCAAGTTTTTCAACTTACAGAGCAAGAAACATATCCTATAAATCAAGTGTAGAACCTAAAAACCGTGGTTACAAATATGTGTGTAAATAAAGACTAAAAGATAGACTATGTTCAAATTCGATATTAGACAATATTGATATTTGCTACCAAGTCTCCTTGTAAATATAAAATAAACATGTTTTGACTTCACAAAAAGTACATATGATGTGTTTTAAACTGTACACACTATAGGCGGTAGTAATATAAATGTATAGTGTCATTAAAAACAAGGCAGTTTTTTTTAAGAAAAGACCAACTTTGCTTGACCTATAATAGGGAACACAGATTCCCATACATAGTTTATTCATTATTTTATTCAAACAAGACATATTCAGCAAGAATTGCACAGATTTTAATTTAAAAATATATCTCAAAGACGTGCATAGTATATTTTTAACAAAAAAATGCGTGCGTCCCTTTTCTTTAGAGCCCACCATCTTCTAAAAGATCGATATATTGTTGGAGCTTGGACCTATGATTGTATTGTTAAGGTTAAAGACTATATCCATCATGTCCATGGCGTACATAAAATAGCTACTGAATCTGAACAAATGGCAGTTAAAAGTTAAAATACCAATTAAAAGAAAATAGTGACAGCACGTAAACAAGAACTGTAAGGAAGTATATATACTCGCTTTTCATACATACTCACTTTTCATATATACTCGCTTTTCTTTAATACTCGCTTTTCATAAATATTCGCTTTTCATTAATACTCGCTTTTCATACATAATCGCTTTTCATAAATACTCGCTTTTCATACATACTCACTTTTCATAAATACTCGCTTTTCGTACATACTCGCTTTTCGTAAATACTCGCTTTTCATACATACTCGCTTTTCATAAATACTCGCTTTTCATACATACTCACTTTTCATAGATACTCGCTTTTCATAAATACTTGCTTTTCATAAATACTTGCTTTTCATACATACATGCTTTTCATAAATACTTACTTTTCATAAATTCGCTTTTCATACATACTCGTTTTTATAAATACTTGCTTTTCATAAATTCTCGATTTTCATGCATACTTGCTTTTCATAAATACTCACTTTTCATAAATACTTGCTTTTCATACATATTCACCTTTCGTACATACTCGCTTTTTATAAATACTCGTTTTTCATACTGCTCGCTTTTCATAATACTCGCCTTTCATACATACATGCTTTTCATAAATACTCGCTTATCATACATACTCGCTTTTCATAAATACTCGCTTTTCATACATACTCGCTTTTCATAAATACTCGCTTTTCATAAATACTGGCTTTTCATACATACTCGCTTTTCACAGATACTCGCTTTTTATAAATACTTGCTTTTCATGCATACTTGCTTTAATACAAACTCGTTTTTCATAAATACTTGCTTTTCATAAATACTCGCTTTTCATACATACTCGTTTTTATAAATACTCGCTTTTCATACATACTCGCTTTTCATAAATACTCGCTTTTCATACATACTTGCTTTTCATAAATACTCGCTTTTCATACATACTCACATTTCGTAAATACTCGCTTTTCATACATACTCGCTTTTCATAAATACTGGCTTTTCATAAATATTCGCTTTTCATACATACTCGCTTTTCATACATACTCGCTTTTCATAAATACTTGCTTTTCATACATACTCGCTTTTCATACATACATGCTTTTCATAAATACTTGCTTTTCATAAATACTCGCTTTTCATGCATACTTGCTTTTCATACATATTCACCTTTCGTACATACTCGCTTTTCATTAATACTTGCTTTTCATGCATACTTGCTTTCATACATACTCGCTTTTCATAAATACTCTTTTTTCATAAATACTCGCTTTTCATACATACTCGTTTATATAAATACTCGCTTTTCATACATACTCGCTTTTCATAAATACTCGCTTTTCATACATACTTGCTTTTCATACATACTCGCTTTTCATAAATACTTGCTTTTCATACATATTCACTTTTCGTACATACTCGCTTTTCATAAATACTCGTTTTTCATAATGCTCGCTTTTCATACATACTCGCTTTTCATAAATACTCGCATTTTACCTTGTAATGTAAAAAAAAGAGAGAGAACTTGAACTTTTCATTAATTCTAATAGTGTAGTTGTACTTGAAGAAGAAAGAGATGCAAATGAGATGTCTGAATTTGTTGATGGGCCAGGATTTGGATGGACATCACCGGTAATCACCATAGCATAAGTAGATTAATTATGTAAATTATCTTATAAAAAGATATAAAGATATGTGTTAGGATACATAGGTGAAAGAAAATGGCAAGTCATTCACACACTGCTCCGAACAGAATGTAGCTCCCGAAACCATCACTTATTCAAAACAAAATATGTCCCCCTCACCAAATTGTCAATGTGGACTCCTGGAAAGAAGCTACCACTACTTCTTTGATTGTCATTTTTATAATATTAACAGACTCAGGCAATTTGATGCTGTTTCTAACCTCTGTACTATAACACTTTAGAGACCAGAATCTTAGCCATGATATTAATTCTAAAATTGTTCAAGCAGTTCATGTATATACACGTGAAAGTAACCGATTTCCATGAGATAAGTTTCACAAAATAATTTGCCAACTTGACCTGTCCGAAAAAAATTCTCTTTACCGTCTTTCTAATTCTATTAAATCATTTATGTTTTGTAAAAAATAAGATTTTTTGAACAATAGCTAGTTTAATCAGCTTAATTTTTTATCTTTTTTTATTCCCAATGTTAGAATTTTAATTCATTGTGTCAAACAATATTGCAAATACTGTCATTTTTTAATTACATAGTACAAATATGTAGGAGAAGACCTTTATAAGCTTTATAGCTTTCCGCTCTAATCCTTTTTCACTCGTGTATCTAATTATTGTAAATGTGTTGATAACAAGTTGCATCCATTGTTTGAAATAAACTATATTTAAAGATCCTGTAACTCAATTTTTTATGGTTTTATATCATTATTATAATGCTCAAATGAAGATTTATCAATATTGTAAGTTCCAAAAAGCATTATTTGTAAAGATATTACCGAATTTAACATTTCATGTTAATAAAGTGAGGTAATTAGAAATTTATTTTCTATAAAGTCTAAATCAATAAGAAATTAATGCATATAATTTAATGATTACATATAAGTTTGACAAATATTTGCAGTACTTAATGATATATTGAATTCACTAGACAACAACGATGTTACCATGTTAGTTATGCTGGACTTATCAGCTGCATTCGATACAATCGACCACATTACACTTCTACAGCGCCTTAACACCAACTTTGGCATTTCTGGAAAACCGTTAGAATGGATACGTTCATATCTAAGTGATCGACATCAGACTGTCACAATAAATGGTGAACTGTCAAACCCTGTCAAATTGAGCTACAGTGTGCCTCAAGGATCCGTTTTGGGACCAAAATTTTTTACTATGTACACTAAACCTGTTGGTGCAATATGTAAGAAACATGGATTGGAATACCATTATTATGCAGACGATGGACAACTGTACCTCTCCTTTAAACCAACATGTCCAGTCTCTAAGAATGACTCTTTAGATCGAGTTCAAAGCTGTCTTGCGGAAATAGTAACATGGATGAACAATAATATGTTAAAAATCAATGCTGACAAGACAGAAGTAATTATATTTACATCTCAGAGAAACCAACAGCATGTTGAGACCATAACTGTGACTATCGGAGATGAAAACATAAAACCATCAAGTAGTGTAAGAAATCTTGGTGCTGTATTGGACAACAACATGACCCTGGAAAAGCACATTAACTCAGTTTGTAGATCTTGTTATGGACAACTACGCCAGATTGGTCATATAAGGAAATACCTAAATACTGATGCAACCAAATCTTTTAGTGAATTCTTTTAGTCACCTCACGCATGGAAATTATTGTAATGCACTTTTATATGGTGTACCTAAAACGACATTGAATAAACTACAACATCTTCAAAACACTGCTGCCCGCATCATCACAGAACATCCAGATTTGAACATATCACTCCAGTATTGAAGAAACTACACTGGATTCCTGTAGTTTATCGAGTAGATTTTAAAATCCTTATGCAAACTTATAAAGCCCTACATGACCAGTCACCAATTTACCTTAAGCATTTACTGGCGCTATATCAACCAACAAGAAACTTAAGATCAAAGAACTCTTCAAAGCAACTTGTTGTTGCCAAAAGTAGACTGTAAGATATGGTGAACGCAGTTTCTCTTCGGTGGCACCTAAACTGTGGAATCTCTCCAGACAGTATCAGAGACTCAAAAACAGTAGATGTTTTTAAGAAATCTTTAAAAACACAGTTTTTTTCCAGAAAATTTATAGTAACTAACTGTGCTGTTTTTGTCATCACTATGAATTGGCGTGCTGTCTTTTGTTATGAGATATCTGGGTACACATTTGCAAATATAATAGTCTATTTTTGAATCACATTTCCATACTAATTACTGTTTTTCAAATTGGATTTAGATTTCAGTTGTCTTATCTTTGATTTGATTTGATTTGTGTGTTTTTTTTTTTATTAATTTTAATAGTTTTAAACGTTTCTCTTTATTTTATTTCAAGTCTTAGATTATTCTTCATATACATTTTTTTTTATTTGATCGACTGAGTTTTAGACTTTTAGATTAATCATTGTATATTTTTATACTTTGTAAATGTATACATAAATGTGTGTTATTATTTTTATTACTTTTTTTTGTTTATAAAGTCATTGTAAATGTATATAATTCCATTGTAAAGCGCCTTTGAACATTTTATTTTTTGAGAAGGGCGCTATAGAAATGTGGTAATTATTATTATTATTATTTATTATTATTTTACATATTCTTCGATGTTTGAATAATTATTGTTTTAGAAGCATAATTACATACATATATAAGGTTTCACTTAAGTGTGGTAACAACCTTAATGACAACATACAGGATCTTTAAAGTAAAATTCTTTCATTAATTTATGCATTCATTTATTCGTTCGTATGGTTGAATAGTTGGCTATAATATTGGATTTGAATTATACTAAATATTCATGTATTTATATTTTTTTAGAAATAATTAATTAATTCATTCATTCATTCTTTCATTCATTCATTCATTCACTGGTAGCAGATATATGAATGTTTGACATTATTCGTAT